>NC_040016.1:3732279-4032279 GCF_000972845.2 Larimichthys crocea | reverse complement strand
CTTACTCTCTCTCTCCTGTTCCTCATCTTCCTGCACATTATCCCTGGAGCAGACAAATCCGTCTCTCAGTCTCTTCCTCTCTTTCTTTGTCCCTATCTCTGTTTTACACAAACAGGTAGCTGTGCACAAACCCCAGACAAAAAACAAACGTTTGTTTAAACAAGCGCTGCTCTTTTGTTCCCTGCTGTGAGTTGGGTCAGGAAGAGGCTGGCAGCAGATAGTGTGTGTCCAATGGATCGCTGCTCAGGAGTCAATTAACTGGGGTCTGTGCAAATGAACAGAACAAGGGCGCAATCAGCTCCAATCTCCTGCTAAGTCCTGCCTCCTGATTCATTTATTAAAGCATGCTGGTAAATTGACTGCTCTGGACTTTAATGGGATGAATCTTAAGTGGCGGAGGTTGGAGACTGTTAAAGGACATGGTCCAGCGTTTTCAGAGGAGGCAGATAATAATAACGTACGAGAGATGTGGGGAGAAGATACATCGGCCTAATGAAATGATTTCTGAGCACATGGCCTGCTTAGATAGCCTCTTTCTTCACTACACCGCATCAGCATTGGCATTATGAGACGGAGCAGGGTGCGTTACAAGCGTTTTTAATTAATTACCTTCCCGTTGCCACAAACACAGCTTCAGTCACTCCGCACCACTGCCCTCAGACACTAATCCAGAAAATCCATGCTGACAATCCTCTCAAGGCTGTCCTCTTCCCTTAACGTTCATTTCCCCTGCCCCCTTTTACGGGTGGAAATCCACTGGTGACATTTTAGGTCAAAGATGATTTCCCAAGTGTGATTTATCATGTGAGCAGATCAATGAGTTCGCTGCAATGCTACGATGAGAGGCAATGGAACTTGTTTTTCTGCTCAGGAACTGCAGTTTACCAACCAACTCACACCTCTTTCTCCCTATGCATTTATGCATTACTAACCTACTGTACTGTATATATAATGCAGTGCCCCTTGGGAAGGCTGGATATCGTCTGCTGCTCTTAGAATAATTGCTGTATATTCACGCAACATGAGGTCTGCATAATCATCTTAATATACATAATGTAGCATGTCATTAGAGGTAACTTTCAAACCATTTTCTGCCACTTCTCTCACCTCCGCTGTGGCAAATGCATCATATCCTCACTTTACTGGCATCTTGTCTCCGATGAATCTATATCAGGCTTTCCTTTATTTCCTGCTGAGACAAAGTTACTGCTGTGGCCTCGGATTTTTATTTATTTCTTTATTTCCATCCAATTAATTTGGAGAAGGAGGCAGGGGACAGGAAAAGAGAACACAAGGAAATGAACACTTGATTCAGAACTTTTCATGACCATCTACTATATATCAGTGTCCTTTTTAAAATCGGACTGGACCTTTTCCCCTGTAAGAATAGCAAAATGTATTTTAACAGCCTTAGTAAAAACGGAGCTTAAAAGACTAAAACAATAAAAGTCTGACCCCACACCGTGTACCAGCTGTGACATTAGATGTGAGTAAAACTTTCAAATAAAATATGTCTGCCTCGTTCCTCCTATATTTCATTTCGGCGGTGTTCTGTTCAGTGAGCAGTGCAATAAAAGTTTGAATCATTTTTAAAGGCCTGTAAATCGAATCTGTGGATTGGACACAATGGGGAAAAGGGGAAGAAAGGGCACAGTCATCAGCAGGCTGCCAGATATTAGAAGCTCCTCTTATAGGAAAGCTCTGGGCTTCCGTCAATGTCAGCTGGCACAATGGAGCTGGATTTGTGCTGAAAAACTCCACGGATATTTCATTGTTCTTCAGTTCAGCCTATGTTCTTATTCTTCTCCTTGCTGCTGTGTTGTCACTGGCATGTGTGTCATGTGGTGACCTGCATAAAAGTGCAATATGTGCATATACAGTGCATGTTTGCAGGTGTTTTTACACTCCTGCTTGACTCTTCAAAAAGTTCTTAAATTTGTAACTGTTTGGCATTTGTATCTATCATGAGTTATCATACATGAAATTGACAAGTTATTAATATTTTAGATAATTTTCTTTTCAGTTGAATACATTATTAGCCTGATAAATTGAAAAAAGAAAATATTCAATGCACAATTCAGTCCAGGAAGGACCAATCAAGTCCCATCTCTTAACGCAGTCACTCAGTACCCAGTGAATGAAGCTGAGTGAGAAGAAGGGATCAAGAAATTGTCCAAAATCTGATGTTTTGGAACCTCAGGACTAATGAGTTTATTAAAGACATGATCAGTGTTTTAACATTAGCTGTCATGCTTGGCACATAGCTTGCTAAAGTTAGTTACACTGCCAATTCTAATGTCTGTTAGAAAGAGTTAATAAGCGGCGGACAGATTGATGGGGGCGCACGGCGCATCCAGGGGCGCACCGGCGGCCGTGAGGGCGCACGAGAAAATGTTCGCCTCGGGGGGGGGGGTTCGCCCAGGGCGCAAATGTGGCCAGGACCGGCGCTGCATAGTGGACAGTTTCATTATGTAAAAATCTGAGCTTCATGCCGCCAGTCAGTGCTAACTAGACACAGGCAGGGGGTAGTGGGCTAACCCCTAAAATACACTGCATGCGGAACGGCTGCAGAACGGCTCCGCTCAGGAATGGCTGCGTACTGCGCCATCGGCCAACTCACACATAATCCGTTTGTGATGCGCTCAGGTGCATCTCCGCCGGCTACCGAGCGCCGCGAGAACACACGAGATCTTGTGAATTCACGCATAATCTGACGTGTTCTTGCAATGAAACTTGATTCGCGGTGAACATGGAGTATTTTATTTTAAAAATCAACCACAATCTGCTCTGTGCTGAATTTATGCACCGTGCTCTGGCGTCCGTGAAAAATAGAAACTCTGCGTATGTGTTGCGAAGGGCTGCTGGACGCCGCAGTCGTTCCGAAGCCGTGACACAGCGGGGATGGAGACTGTGTGAGCTGACACATTGACTAACATTGAAACAGCTCCGCCACAGCGACGGAGCCGTTCCGCATGCAGTGTATTTTATCCTTTAGGGTGCTCAAGCACCTGCCCGTTTGCCCGTTGATGTCCAAAGTACTCTTTTGTCAAAACATAATTTATGTTTCTATTTGTTTGTTTGTTAACAAGCAGGTTCCTGGTTCCAACCTCGGTTGGGTACTTTCTATGTGGAGTTTGCATGTTCTCCCCGTGTTTGCGTGTGTTCTCTCGGTGTGCTCCGTTTTTTCTCCCACAGTCCAAAGACATGCACTTAATAGGTCAATTGGTCACTTTAAATTGGTTGTTTGTCTCTATGTGCCCTGTGATGAGCTAGTGACTTGTCCGGGGTGTACTCTGCCTCTCGTCCAAAGTCAGCTGGGATAGGCTCCGACCGCGACCCTTATGAGGATAAACGGTTACAGATAATGGATGGATGGATTTTTGTTTCTTTTGAAGGCTTGCCTGTGGCCTGTAATTTAACTGTTCTCTTGAGGAGTAGACAGGGATTACATTCATACTACCACTGACAACTTCTTCGCCTTCGTGTTAGTGGAAAAATGGAGGCACATTTGGAACAGAGAATAGATCAACAACCTCTCTCCCAGCAGACAGAACCTTTGAATTCTAAGGTCACAACTTCTGTAATTGTGCTGGAGAACATGAGAGGTAAAACCAGAAAACATTTTCTCCATAAAATATGATTCAAATGAAATATTTGGTGTGTGTGACTTAGTGCCAAAGCTGGAGCACAGAGTTACATAGTGCAAGAACAGGAGTACGGGGCACAGTGGGAGCGACAGGCAGAGACCTCACAATTCCAAGGTTGCGACTTTTGATTACACGTCAGTGTACTGTAGCATCAAAATGATTTAAACTCTGTTATTTTATGGTAGAAAAGTTACACAGTGTTGCTTTAACAAAAAGATCTCACAGGAGGGAAAAGAAGTTCAGAGTGTGTTCATCACCGTTTTCACGCTGCAAAGATTTGTTAAATAATAAGTAAAGCAACGCCACAGACACATCCATTCCTATTGAGCTTGTCTTTTAGGTTCGTGTTCATGAACCCCATAGGATCCATCTATCTGTTACCCTGACTCCCTGATGAGCCGTGCATCCCCGACCCAATAAAAAACTCACAGAGCTCCGCTGACAGCTCTGTGCTGCAGAGGGCTCTGATCAAAAAGAGCTACAGCCATTCTAATAGCCACATCTCATTGCATTATATTTCACACAGTAAATATGGCATCAACCTGTCAAGGCCCAGTGAAATTTAGGACGCTGAGCCGGCAGCCCATTTTTTAACCCAGCCGGAGTTTTTCCATGGAAAAACAGGACAGAGTGATTGATTTATATTCACCTTGTAGAGGATGTTTGAGGTAGGGAGAAGCAGGTTTACAAGGTTGACATACTACTCAACTGAGGTTGATAACATGCCACAGACACGCATAGTATAGTAGTAAAGCCATAGTTTAAAAAATCCTCTCACCTACACTTAATAATAAATAATAAAAAAAGTTATAAATTGAAGCTTTTGTAACTGCATTATGACCAGGATATGTGGCCCGGAAAAGTGCATCCAGTTTTATGTTACTGTTGCCTTTGAGGAGTTGGCACCAGCTGTTTTGTTTTATTTCCAGGAGAACGATTTGAGGAAAATCATCTTTATACACCCCAAAGCACCCTCTCCTTAGCCTTTACTTTTGTGGCATCCAACAAATCTTTCTACAGTATTTCTCTGTGGCATCATCAGTTTTGATTCAGAGTCGGTCATAGCAGATATCAAGGGCATAAGGAGATAACTAGATAATCCCACTTCAAGCTTCATTCTGGTGAGGTAGCACACAAAGTGTTCAATTGTCTTCAAGAGATTCCGCTCAGAAAGAATCCAGCTGCTTCTCTGACAGCTTGGCTGACACAGCCAACTACTCTGGGGATGGTGTTGTTAGGGTTCATTTAATGTTTGGGACTTAACACACAAAGACAAGCCTCCTTTCATAAACCTTAAGCAGTTTTATGAGAGCTCAGATTTCATACAACAATGTATGTGACCAGTTACTTTTCCTACTACTAACCGTGTGATTTAGGCATTTTAGAACTGTAAAGATTTTCCTTTGGAAACATTAAAACTCTGGCAGTGAGGATCTAATGATTTCTAAATTGAGCTGAAATCAGATGACGTTATCCTTTAATGGAAGCTGTGAGTAAAGTATTTCTCTAATGAGGCAGTTGGATTGGAAAAAGGAATGATGGAGAACTGTGTTGCACTTTCTGGGTGTCTGGTTAGAAGAAGCTTTGAATATAATCTTTTATGGAAATAAACAAGACTGTAAAATATGATACAGATTGATTTCTGTGGTGGAAACACCTCATTGATTAAGCAATTGCTTTGTCTTTCGTCTAATCATTGTACTTATGATTGCAGTAAAAGGTGTTTGATTCAAAAACAGCAAAGTAAATGGAAATTTCAACTTTTTTTTTGTCCTTATCGCTTTCTCTGCTGCATTATTTTTCCACTCTCTTTTTTTTTCACTAAAACTCTACAATATATCAGACAGTGCTGAGCTAGGAGTGAAGGAGCCAAACTGATTTCATTACTCGCAGAGAGGATATGACAGGCCGAGGAAATGCCACTTTAGGAATCCCGCGGGTGCCCCGTGTTCTGCCGCCACGCACCCTGCACACTTAATGGAATCTGTGCACTTCTGGTTTCCATATCAGTGGAGCTGAAATGTCAGAGGAGTAATATGGACATCCCCTCCTGACACTGCAGACTTAATTAAAGAGCCTGGACACATCTCAGAGTGTCCAGGAGAAGAAAAAAAAAACAATGATGATGGGGATGTTTAGTTTCTGTGAGGACGGAATGTTCCTCTGTCACATGACAGTTGTAAAAGCCAGTGTTGTGTTCATCGTGTCACTAATGATGTCTGAGAGACACAAAAGTCTTGTCTTAAGGGTACGCTTAATGTCTTCTGACCACTCAAATCGCTTTTACGCTACATATCTCATTCACACACAACCACAAAGTGCCACTTGCTTATCAGTTTTTGGGAGCTAACCATTCATGCAATTTGGGGTTCAGTATTCTGCCCAAGGAAACTTGGACAAGCAGACTTGAACCGCCGACCATCTGATTAGTGGACAACCTGCTCTACCTCCTGAGCCACAGCCACTGCAGGTATATGAAGCCCCAGTCAGCATTGTTAATTTAGCTTATCACACAGACTGAAAACAAGGGCGAACAGCTAGCCTGGATCTGTCCAAAGGTAACAAAATCCACCCCTTAAGTTGATTAATTTCCACGTTATATCTTGCTTGTTTAATCTGTGCAAATAACCATTTTACAGATGGTTGTGTACCATCACTTGTTCAGGTTTCCGCTGGTTGCCAGGCAACTGGTCATAGACAGATTTTGTTACCTCTGGACGCTCTTTCTCCCTGTTTCCACTCTTTGTGCTAAGCTAAGTTAATCGACTGCTGGTGGCTGCCTTATATTTAGAATGTTATCTTCTCATACATATCTCGGCAAGAAAGTGAATAAGTGTTTTTCCAAACATGATTACTCTTCCATTCCTTTAAACGCAACATACAGTCCATTGTATTCTGTGCATGCTTTTCAGCACTCAGAAACAGCTAATATATGTAGTAGAAAAGCACAATGTATTCTACACAGTTGCAAAATGTTATCCAAAAGTGCTGCCTGGTATTAAAAAAATACAAATGCATGAGCTGCCTCTTCATGACTTCTGTACACAATCTGGTTGTGGTTCACCACATCACCTCCAGAATATCATTTATAGACTCATCCATTCTCCAGCGATCCAATCTTTGTGTGTGTTTGTGTTTCAAAGCTGAAGGTTAGGAGAGATGTAGCGGTTTAAGGTTAATGTCAAATTTAAATATGAATCGAGTCCAGAGATAAAGTTTTTTTTTTAGATTCAAAGATTTTAGTACATGCTTCTGAGACTTTTACCCTGATGTATTGATTTAAAATCTGCTCTGACTCGGCTCCTACCTTGTTGTTAAATACAGCTTCAAAGAATAGATAATCAGCCAGACTCTGTTATATGCATGCTGTCTGCCTATCTCTCTCTCTGCTCTTTATGGGACTGGGTTTTAGCCAGGCTCAGTATTAGAGAGCTGGATGGATGACCAGCTGCTGGACACTGGCTGCACTGCAGTAAACACCCCGAGGTTTGTATACCCATTGCACCAGCTGATGAATTTGCAGCTACATTGATATTCTTCCACTCACACTTGCCAGTGTACTGGAGCACCTTTTAGCATATGGTGGGAGACCAGGAATAGTTCTGACCTAGTTGGAGCTTCTGTACTTCACCATCAAACTTCTATCTCCCTCTAGATTTCATGTTGCCATGCACTAGGTACCAGAGCCAAATATCTTTACTAACTTTACCCTGGAAGTTTGTGTGGAGTCTTTTTATGGGCTTCCATAAATTTGTCCAATTAAAGCAGAATCATTTAAAGCAATTGTACTGTAGGCCATGAATCAAGCCTGAATACAGAGAAATATCGGTTTCTTGAATTTGTTAGAAAAAAAGTATTTATTTATTATATTCATATAATTCCTGCTGCTTAATTCAAGTTAGTAAATTTAATACAGGTATTCGCTAAATCTGTCTTGATAAGAGTAAAACAGCAAATAGAAAGAAGGCATTACTGAATAAAAGGCATTGCAAAAGAGAGTATTTTTTCCTCATACACTACACAATATGACTAAAGTCAATGCAGCTAATATCGTTTTTGATTACTTTCTGATGTGGATTGAAAGATCTCCATGCAGTTCTGACTATTGACTGACAAGCCGGGGGTTCTAAGAGCTTTGACAAACAGATATAAGTGAAAATAATCCATGCTAGCCACATTGAGGGTAGTGTCCATTTATATACATGAAGGTCAGTCAATCAATAGATGGTATTAAAACAAGAAACACAAGGTGATGCTTTGTCAGATCAATGTGCGAGCAATCTATTGCTGTAACTCTGCAAAGTTTTGACCTTTTCAGTTAAATTCCAAACCCCTGGATCCCTCAGCACCTCTTCCTCCCGCTGTTTTCAGATTTGAACAAGTTCTCTGTAAGCATCAATTTAATAATTAAACTGAATGCATAAAATATTTGCCAGAAGCATATTTAATATTCTTAAACATTCACATGGAAAGGCACGGATATCAATCCGGATGAACTTAGGTTACAACAAAGGAGATCAATTATTTATGAATCTGCCATGTAGCTGTTGGAAAGCTGTTTTATGAATATGCTATAAAGTTAAGTTCATGTTAGATGTCACACAAAGTGGTTATTGTTTCTGTCTTCTATTTTTGTTGCCAACGAGAGAGGCTTCTGTGTAGTGATAGCTCTCCACCACCTGCTATTTGGGGGCCTTGCAGTGAAGCTGTGCGAAGGCACCTATAGTGTTTGTTGCTTTTCCCATTATTATTAATCTACTTTCCGCAATTGAGTCAGCGGCTATGGTCTTCCAAAATTGAAGTGCATTTAGCTTTATAACTTTGGAACAGTTTGATGTTTTGATTTCAAACTTCTAACACAGACTCATGACCACTTCTTGGTGACTTTTGACCTTTGGGGCGTGCTATAAGTAGCCAAAATGCATTTTTGTTCATATCTTCATATTGCTTTGGACTTTAACCTTAATTCCAATGTTGACTGACACTCTCAGACATCCCAGTACATTTGCCAAAAGGCTGCGTAATACATGCATACAAATCTAGCGGCCATGTTGAATTTAGTCAAAAACAAGATTATGATGATTACAGAGGGCACACACTTTGTCTGATTTACACAAAATGATGGATATGGTCTTCAGACAATGCTTGGCTGATGGTTCAAGTTTCATTTCTGAAGTTCAAACTCTTTGGCCCTAACAGCCAATCCAAATCAGCAGCGAAGCCACCAAACATGGAGTAGGCCAATATCTCTGCGATACATTGATGGATGGACATGAAACTTGGTGTATGGCCTCATGACACCTTCCTGAGCAGGCATTGGCTTGCCTGCTATGCTGCTATGCTGCAAGCCCCCCCATTGCTGCTTGCGGCTATGTGTTGTAGTTTGAGTTAAGCACCATAGACAGCTACCACTGCATATGAGGCAGCCTTTCTCTTCTCTGAGTTGCTCTTGTATCCGGTTATGGTACATGATCAAATAACATCACAGATTTTGTAGCTTACCTTTATATTTCTGCTTGTGTGGACAGGTCTTGCATCTCTACTGATGATGTTGCAGTCTTGCTTTGTCCACATGAGACATTTAACAGGTCATTCCTTCCCCTTTTTGGATGAGGAAAATGTCATCCATGTTTTTCTCTCCTCCAGACAATTGCAACAGTTATCCTGCTTCTTTTAAATCTCTTCGGAAAACTCTTTATCTTGTGACCTTTTCTCGCTTGATGGCATTTATTCTAATTGTTTAAATGATCTCATCTTGCTTTGTAATTTAACAGTTTGGGATTATTTACTTTTATTCTTTGCTTTTGTTGTCAGACACCTTGTTGCTTTGTTTTGAAAGCACATTTGAGAGCATTCCAAGATAAAGCCTGAGCATAATGTTTATTCTTGTGTGTGCTGTGAATTCCAGTCTCTTTTACAGCACTAGAAGTCTGTCTGATTGTGATTCACTGTCTTCACAGACACAATAAGTCACACAAACAACCCCTCTGCAGGTGTTTTCACTCTTGGGTAGTTCAGGCTTTCAGTGAAATTCTTATTATTCTTATTGTGATATAACAATGTGCAGGTCTTGGTCTACATGTGCTGCATAGCAATGCATCAAATGCACACACCTTTGTAAAGTAGAATGGACCCTTGGCTTCCTTAGGACTGCTTTTCCAGATAGATATTCAAATCACCTGATGGAGTTCTCAATCAAATGCTAATTAAGCTGTTCAAAGGACCCTAGGTTTGTAGTTGATAGAAGTGTTGTGTTGCGGATACCTCATGTAAATAGCTGGTAAGTAACCTGGAAAGGTGAAAAGAGGTCTTGAAGTTGATGTAAACCCCAGGTGTAATGCCTGCTGGAGCGATAAAGCCCTGTTTGTGTTTCCCCTCTACTGCAGTAAGCTAAAAATTGACTGGCACTATCTAAGCCTCTGGCGATTATCTGACGTGCCAGAGGGTTCATGCTGCAAAGACTAATTAGTTTCATTAACTTGCACTCAAGATAAAAACAATTGCTTTCATGTAATTGAAATGCTGATTTTTCCATCCCTCAGCTCTCCCCGAACCGCTGCCTTGTCTCGTTCTTCTATGGATGCTATATCTGTTCCTGGACCCGCACCTCCGCCTCTGTACTTCAGGTTCATCTCACCATCACTCCTGTCTTAGAGTTTTTGTTAATTAATTTTGTTATACACTCACACTTCATCAGTTCTGCGAACGCCTGTGAAAACCGTGATGGTGTTCAAGTTCTTATTTTGGGGGTGTTATATTCCATTCGGTTATCTTAGAGCCGTGTATTAGTGTGCACTAATAAACTCACAATATTATGTCCAAATTCATGGAAAAGCCAAGCACCTAAAGGGCAAATCACAAAAAATATTGTGTTGCTCACTGGTGCTGACAGGCAAATAAAATTTAAAGTGGTCATCTGGTAGATTAGATTTTCTTTTCTCTTTTATTATGAGAGGAGAGGGTATGTCACTCAAACAGTTTGAGTTTCTGCAAAATAATTTTCTCTTTTTCTGTTGCTGTTCAATTATGAAGACATTTCTTGACAAATGTCAAATGGTTACAGATTCGTAATTTAACAATCAACAATCATGTTACTGTCGTGTTATTAGGTCATGTATGACCACATGAAATTACCCGTCACCCCCACAGCTACAGTAGCAACTCCATCACTAATCACCAGAATCATTATCTTCTCCATAATGAAAAACAACAACAGTAATAAAAGTTGCCACAGCAGCAATAACAGAAACTGCACGATAGCTGATGTTAACAGCTGGCATCTTTATAATGAAATGTCACTTTTCATTCAAGAGGAAATGCATGAGATCTAGTAGTGAAACAGCCAATAACACAATTTGAATATTGCATTTTGGACATACATGTGAGTAAGTGCTCATCGACAGAGCTGCAAATATCAGTGGAGCTGTAGTCAAGGCCAATGAAAATTTCACATTACTAACCATTCATTACCAAACTGCTCATTTTCTATTCTCCTCTCACTTTGGCCGATCAGTTGGTCCAACACTTCAGACTGAAATTGTTAAATGGATTGCCTTGAATTTTGGTACAGGCATTCATGGTCCCCTGAGAATGAATCCTACTGACTTATCCCATAACTAGTGCCACCAGCAGGTCCAAAAGTTTAATGTATCCTGTGAAATATTCCAATATGTACAAGATGGATTGGGAAAATATTTGACACAGATGTTCATGGTACCCAAAGGATGTATCCTAAAGACGCTAATGATTCTTTGACGTCTATCATACAAACGTGAGTAAGGGACACAAGTCCCTTTACTTTATATCTATCTATGTCCCTTGTTTCTCCACCATGATCTAACAATCACCCCAAAAAGTAAAACTAATTTCAAATTATAATTTTTCTAAAGCAAAGTAGCTTCATGACAAAATATCTGCAAAACAAATGGTATTCCAACAGCCTCTGCTGTACTTTGTAACTAGTGCTTATTAACAAATGTTAGAATGCCAATAACCATAATTATGATGGTGAACATGGTGAACATTATTCCTGCTTAGCATCAGGATGTTAGCATTGTCCTTGACAGCATGTTAGCATGCTGACATTTGGCATGCAGTTCAAAACACCACTGTGCAGCCATTCATAGCTTGACTGTAGACTTTTATTTCACCTATGAATTACCAAAACTGCACTCACTAGGCAGCATGAACCCACTCCTTATTCTTCTCCTCCATTCTCCTACACTCTTTGTCCAGTATCTCCCTTCAAAGAGAAAGGCATATTGTTTACTCTGGAAACAGGTTGTACTCAACCAAATGCTCCGTACTCCTCTCACTTTGCATATGATTTACCCTTTTCCGCTCCACTTTAGTGTTTTGCAGCCTTCTGCTCTTTTATAACAAAATAGATGAGGGATGACGTGTGTGATTTTGTTTGGTATTGTTTGGAAAGTGACACACCAGGGTTTAACAGAGAGGCACAGCAGGGACTGACTCAGGCCCGCTTGGCCTATAAAGAGATATCGGCATTTTGACCAGAGGGGTCCATGCCCATCATTAATGACCTTTTCAAGCACTCAGACTGAATACATTGTATCGAGGCTGCACTGTCAAACCTCTTGCTAGCCCAGGGCTGCTTTGTTCTCTGAAGTGTTAGTGTTGCATGAATCAAAGGTTTAAAGATTTTCATATCTTTCTTTTTAACAACAACAACACAGAAATGACAGAAGTCGGCATGAATAGGGAAAGAGCTGTTGTGCTGTGTTTTATATTGAACATGTGTTATTTGCCAGTAGCCATAAACTAACAAAGAATAAAGATACATATATAAATAGGTTTTCTTGAGTAGCCTGAGATGAGAGTCATTATTTATTTAACTTACATTTACAAGTTTATAGTCCTCAATAAATGACTTAATAGTGTGTTGTAAACATTTATAGGCTTTCCATGAAGCTGGCTAGAGGATTATTAAAGTTGCTATTTGGATCAACAGGAAACTGTTGTTATTAAACTGTATTCAAATAAAATTGATTCATTCATTAATGTAGCAATTAAGTTATGAAAACAGTAATTGCAGTTTATTCCTTCAGTATTCTCTTAGAGTTTGACAAAAGAAAAACTTTAGCCTGTCTTGATAGGAAATTGTGATCTGTGTCATTTTTTCAATTTTGGAGCTTGCATGTGGATTTCAGAGCTGAACATACTGAAAGTGATTATGTGCCATGAATGATTATGGATTAATGCGAACAGAAAGTGACAGTAATATAGCACCGCAGGATGAACAGACAGACTGACTGGCAGGGGGAGCGAGACACTTCCTCCCTCTGAAGCATTACTTCCTGAATTTCCATTTCAATCAGCGGCAGCCTCCTGGGAGGCACCCGGCCTGGAGCCTGGGTGGGGGGAGTCAAGCCTCCTCATTGCCAACAGTGGTTAACATCGAGCAGCGCAGCCTGACGTCTCTGCATCGTGCTCCTTCTGCTGCTATTCTCTTTCACAACTGTGACAAACTAAAAGAGTATTTGCATGCAGCACAATAGCCATCCTGCCCATCCTCCATCTCCCAATCTCGCTATCTCTCTCTGGTGCTGCCACCCCTTTTCCCTTTTGCAAACACATCACTATCTTTAAGCACAATGTGATAACAACAAACTTTCCTTCCTTACTACACAGAGATGTTGGACGTCTTGCTAAACTTTGCTTCCACTTTCCCATAGCTTCATTCTACTGAATAAAAATAAATAAATGAATGACTCAAACTATAAGGTCTATTCATTAGATTCTTGTCTGCCCCAGAGACTTGTTTCCTCTTCGTTAAGTCATGGGTCATTTGAGTTGGTCATTACACATTAGTTTCTTCTGGCCTTGGAAATGAAGATCTTATTTAGGGGTGTAATCTAGCCATATAATCTGGATTAAAAGGTGACTGTGGTTCCCGAAACAATGAGGCTGTCTCCTCCACGTATGTGACACGCGTTGTATGCCTGGCTGCGCTGAGGAGTCTGTAAGTGGGATGCACTGATGCTCACTGACATAAATAGGTCCTGCATATTCGGTAACACATCGCCTGGATATATTTGGATGCATTGCAATAAAACCTCTATTTGCTCTCTTTCCCACTCCCTCTCTCTGTGTTTTATATGAGACTATATTACAGCTAAAATGTTTTATCTCCTTGGGCAAATGAATTGTTTGTGTGGCGTCAGTCACATATAATATCCTCTTGAATACATATGTGCTTAAGAAGAGCGTGGATCCCATGATCAGGGAAGAAAGAGTAAATGGTCCCTCTCTTTCTATGTCTCATTCTCCCTCCCTATATGCTGTCAATACTGTAAGTAAGATAAAAAGGCTGTTTAGGTGAAATACAATAAAGACATTCCTGCCTCCGGGCCAACTGGCTCAGGATCGATGGCTGCCAGGCATGTTTTCCTGTAACTAACATACATGAATACCATTAGAAGATGGATCTGTAGTTCTTCTCAAAGATTTTTTCTCTCATGATTTGAGACTAGCCATGCATGAGAGGAACATTATCTCACTGAGCTTTGTTGTGCCCCCTTACAGTTAAGCTGGAGGTTCAGGCCATCTGCTTAATGTCAGAGAGATGATTCTTTAGATTTACACACATTACATTGGATCATTTTTATTTGCTATAAGAGCCAAAGCAATCTTCAGCTCAGCTCCATGAAAAATGTATTGATCTATCTATAATGGAAGATTATTCTCTCTGGCTCAATCAGTTATTCAGGTGGTTACTTTTGACAACTTTGAATCATATATGGCTTAAACGTATAGGCCTGTCTATGTCCATGTCCATAAATACTTCCCACTCTGTCATTACATATCAACATTTCTGTGGTCATTTTCGGACCACATTACACTGTCAAGCACATCTTTTTTGTATATATATACAGTATATACACACACATATGTAACAAGCTTTCACACTTCACTTCACACTCTACTCTATGACTGGAGAATGCTGTGCCAAAACAATTTTGATTCAGGAGGGAAATCAATACTAAAGAGGAGAGCAGAGACACATGGTTGAAAGATATACAAAGATTCCTAATATATTGCCTAGTTTGCATTGTACTGTATGCTACAAAAATATGTGCAGTTTTACAAATCATAATTGTATTACAGAATGGTCTATCATACAAAACATAGATTTTTTTTGTTATTTGGAATGATGCATTATTCTTCAGCTCTAGTAGGAAATGGCTGTAAAAGAAGCCTAATCTACCAAATCAGTTTATGTGTGAAAATCCACCCCACTGTGTAGTTCATTTTAATTTACTAAAAGTCATAGTAGAATTTATGAGTAACATTTTCAATGTTTGTATCAATTAACACAACAATGCATTCATTAAAGAAAAAAATGTGGCATGAGGAAGTGCATAAATATCTTCATGCAAACTAAGTATGTACCAAATGAATGTGAAAAGTGTCAATGTGCTTAAAAATGGAGCTTATTTTACCTCCCTGGTTGAATGTCTGGAATCTTTTTAACAAATGCATACCAGTTAAAGTCTGTTAAAACGACAAATGTGTACAACATGTTTACATTCAAGTGACAAAAGTCCTCTTTCGGCCATAGTAAATATGACCAGTACTATTTTTCTATTCTGTAAGTATGCAATGCATTATGTAATCTAGTTCTCAAATCATAATTTTCTACTGAGTGGGCCTACAATTCATATTGTATCTAGTGCAGAGTGGCAGCTGAGTCGCGATGCAGCAATAGTTTCAGTGTCGCACAGTGCTGGGCATGTATATTTATAGTTTAGAATGCAAATTGTTTCATCATTTATCAGAGAAATGTGCTTTGTTTAGAATGCAAATTGTTTCATCATTTATCAGAGAAATGTGCTTTGTTGAAAGTAAATATTTTCTACATGGATCTCCCCTTTTGGTTGATTGCCTGCTATTGGTAATATAAAAATATAATAATAATAGTAGTTTTACTTGTAGTTGAGTAATATTTCTTATCTTAGTCTGAATGCTTTATTTGGAGGGCATGCTTAACTGTTTTCATGTAATGACCTGTTTATTAAATAAAATGAATAAACAATAAAAATGTAGGTGTCGTTTAGCTCAGTTGGTAGTGCATCTGTCCCATGTACAAAGGCTCAGGCTCAGGCCGCAGCGGCCCAGGGTTCAAATCCGACCTGTGGCTCTTTGCTGCATGTCATTCCCCATCTCTCTCTCCTCACAGTCCTGTCACTGTTTTCAGCTGTCTCTGTCAAATAAAAGACCAAAAAAAATCATAAAAAAGGTACAGTTGTTTTAGACATTTCTGTTCAATAATGAAATCGGGAATGCTGGGCAGGTACGATAATAGAGGATGAGCAGAAATTCTGTGATAAACAAAAAAGTGGTGCTTGGCTGCCATTTTCAGTTGGAAGTAAAATGAAAGGCTTGAGATGCTTGAGAACATAGGTGCTCCATCTGCTTAACAGATATGTCCACATGCATTCAAGGGAGTACATTTTATAATATTTTCATGTTATAATAAATTCATGAAGAACAATAAAATAACTATAAGCCCTACTGAAGAATGAAATGTTGTTTGACTTAGGTTTTTATCCTACAACAACAGAGACAATTCTCTTTTATTTGAGTGAAACTCAATCTAACAGCAGTTGGTAGAGACAAAACAATAAGATGGAATGACGTTGGTCCACTCTTGGTTTGAGTACCTGCTATCAAAGCTGAATATATTTCTATGTCTGGTGTCATGTCTAACTCATTATGTTCGTCTGGATATATCTTTTTTGCTCTTTATGTAACTGTTTTTGTGTGGCCATTCTGTGTGCAAATAGTTCCTCCTTTTTTATTTCCCTTTCAGCTGGCAACAAAAGACATCTCAGGGAAGCACATGGTTTTTAAATAAACCAGCTGAGTGTTTGATGTGTAAATGCGTATTCTAGACATGTAAATAGAATGCTATCAGCTTCTCAGCGTCTGTCTGTCTTGAGTTTTGACTTGTCACCAGTGTTCGTCTTTCTTCATCTATGCGCTCTTCTCTCTTATGTGTTTTCTTTCTGCCTCGACAACAAAGCAAACTGGCAAGTGTAGCCTGAGGCAGAGCAAGTGAGCCTTTGTTTAAAAGGTTATAAATTTGTGCTCATTCTGATAGTGAACTTCCGAACCTAGTGGTTTAGCAACTGTTTGAAATTCTTTCATCTAGGACAAAGTGATCACATATAATATGCACTTGAATATGACAAAGAAACCTGTAAAATTATAGACTAGACTGTGGATAAACTTGATCGCTATGATTAAATAAATATGACTGTTATACATCTAAAGAGCACACAAGTGTGTGTGCAATCATAAACACATATATTCATATACTGTACACACATGCAGAACATATGTGTGTGTATACAGTATGTTATGTTATGGAAGCGTATTGCTGCCATGCCAGACAACATTTCTTTAATCTTAGTCTTCATTTTATAACATGATAAGTTTCGCGTTTTAACGTGATAAATTGGTCTCGGGTGGAGGGGGCAGAAGTGTGCATAACTGGCTTTATCGAGGCCGGCGTTCACTCACTCCCATTCACTGTCTAAGTCTCTCGACCAAACAGTTTATAACAGTTTATAAGAAACCACCAGACATTCTCTAAAATACAAATATAAGCGTTATCTATGGTTTGCACTATTAAAATTGGGTCACAGAATATCAGCATGCTATGAACTCACATATCACACTTTTCCTATTCAGTCTAATGAATTATGAGGAGACTACAGAGAGCCTTAAGAAAAATAAGTTCTCAAAATATTAAAAGCCAAATTGTACCATGTGATTCAGTAATGATCAAGGGTCCCTCATGTTTTTCTGGACTGGAAAACAAATTAAAAACTGAGTGTTTAAAAACAGCAATATAACAGGTGACTGCAAACTTTTGAACAGATGTGTACAATCATACATGCACAATAATAAAAGTATACACTAAAGTATCATGGCAGTTAAACTGTCCTTTGGCTTCAAGAGAAATTCCCAATCAAATTATTTCAAATGTAATCTGAAAGTGACTCATCAAAATCCTTTAAAGGTCTAGTGATTAACATTTAGGGGGCTCCATTAACAGAATTTGGCCCAAATGGTTTTCAGTAATGTATAATCACCTGAAAAAAAGATTTTTTATGACCATGGTACTGCTATGTTTCTCCAGTAGCAGAGAGGAGACAAACTAAATAGTCTGTACAGGGCCTTTCACTCTGTGCTACCATTGTAGTTTTTCATTCCTGCTGCAAAGGAGAGGTAGAGATGAGCCGGTTGCGATCAGCAAAACAGTTCTCTTGTACAGTGGTTGTATGTGGTTGCTGTAAAAAGCACAAACCAACACACAATCCTCCTCGGGCTCAACACACTAGGTATACTGGATGAACATGGAAGAGCTGGATTATGCTGCTGAAGCAATATGGAAATTCCCTGTGGGTGTTTTGATGCCTTTTCTGCATTCACTATTGGAATTCATTTTAGCTGTCATGACCCTCAGCTGACCACAGTGTCTGACACTCAAAAGACACATTTTAGGTTGAAAATGACTTTAAGTTACCACCTATAACATAATGTACAGTATATCCTCTGAATATTCACAGCTATGACTGCAAGTCAAAGAAAATATTTAAAGAACAAAAAAACATGATATTATCTACATCTTTATCAGCCAAGCCTGTGGTTTTTCAATATTTTAAATATTAAACAGGTTTCACTTTTGATGTGGAGGACACTAATTCTTGGTCTTACACACATAGACACAAACAATTGCGGACCCTCATACACACACTGATGACATTTAAAAGAACATGAGTGAAAGGAAATTGTTGTACAGTTCACTTCAGGATTTCTTATTATTCGTGGGCAGCTTTCTGTACAAATAACCTTCCACCAACAGGACTGCAGAACACCAGATAAAGTTTTGTACAGCCTCAATACATCCTCTCATTTCTCTAGATACTCTGAATACCTATCACTAGTTCAAATAGTTCTACTGAAAACAAAAAGAATGCCACTTCAGTTTCCTCAGAGCCTAGAGTGTATGATGCATGTGTTTGTAGTGCTTAAAGAACAAAATCAAAAACATAAACATATGTTTTATGTTCTTGTGGGCTTCCAAACACTTTCTTTTCCTGTCGGGTTATTTATAAAACCTTCTAAGGGTCACAAACAGCCAACTGTACACTGACGTTGCTTCCACCACTATTTACTCCATAACCCAAAACATTTATTCATTTCATTTGTGGCTTTTAGAGGAACTAAATAACTTAGAGATGTTTGGCCGTTTTCAATGTCTGATCTTACCATGAGCTTATTAAAAATACATGATCTACATTCCAGCTTTGGTTGTTGGATAACTACTTTTCCCTCTCTCTACGATCTGATGGAATTAGTTATTAACATGACTAATTCCACCCTCAAGGGGATTTACATGCCCACAGTATGATGGCAACATGCATGGACACACTCATCAGTGCCCACTGAATGTAGATGTACAGTGATGTATTTTCAGCAGTGTGATTAAATATACCATTAACTTAAACCGAGTTGTATATAAATAGCGTCGAGTATATAGTATAGATCTTCTTCTGTGTGTAGGATTCTTTGGATGAAGATACTAATCATTTTGTAAAGCCGGCCTACACAGTCAAGTCTTTTACAGTATTTATTTATAGAGCACATTTAAATACAACCAATGTTGATCAAAATGCTCCAGAGAGAAATTAAATACACATTTAGTTAATTAAAATGAAAACAAATAAATAGCTTAATAAGTATAATAGACAAAATTAAAGCAATTACAAGTTATGTTAATTGTGGGAACGTTGTATGGGGAAGTAGGTTTACAAGGACAAGTCTTAGATTAAATTTTTAAGTGTGAATAGATGGGGAAGACCTGACAGTGTGGGGTAGATTGGGGGCAGCAATAAACAAGACTACAGTCATGCTGGCAGCTGTATTTAGCACAGCGGTGCTTCTAGCTAAATGCTAATGCCGGTTTGATATGATGTTCACAATGGCAATGCTGATGAACATGCTCATGTTTAGCAGGAATAATGTTTACCAAGTTTAGGGTGTTATCATGTTAATAATTTCCAGTAAGAATTAAACACAAAGTACAGCTGAGGCTGATGGGAATGCAGTATTTCCAGACAAATTAACAATTTGTCCTGACGCTATATGGAATTTGAAGGACTAACTAACAGTTAGTTAAAGGACAGTTCACCCTGAGGTGGACATGAATAACTATACCAAATGTAATAGTTGTGGAGATATTTATTCAGAGCCAAAAATGTCAGGAAAGGTCAGGGATCATTGCCGTCTGGGAACCAAAATTCTGTGTAGATCTTGCTGATATAGATATTTCACGGAATAAGTGAAAAGTTTGACCTGCTGATGATAGTAGCTGAAAAGTCTGTACCAAATGGAATGGTAAACCATCCAGTAAAAACACCCACATTGCCATCCTAAGAGCCATAGGGTGGCTATAAATTTTAAATAACTTCTGGATTTGATCTGGAAATAGCGTCAAACTGACTGTGGTACAGGAGTAGTAAGCCTGAAAAGCAACCAGTTGAAGCTTAAGGATCTAGACCTACCTAGATCTCTCATCTGTGTGTGTGTGTGTGTGTGTGTGTGTGTGTGTGTGTAAGAGAGAGCGACTCCAATTTCAGTATTGATATCACAGATTTCACACACCAGGCACCAAACTGTCTGAACACTTTAAAAGAATCCCCTTGCAGCAATAAAGCCTCTGTCTTATGCCAAAAGAGACTCATCCACATCCAATCAATGACCGACTTTTGTAATTGTTTGTAGAGCTCTCACAGTACCATTGTAAGGGACAGAACTACTGTTTGTGACGTTGATTCAAAAGCCTCCTCCTCATATCTTTTTGGTTGTATATAGACCCTCTCTAAAACCATCTCACAAAAACATCCTAGGTTAAAGGTCTGAGCTCAGATGTTGAAGGATTAATAAAACAGTGGAGGGCAGGGAACTCTTCCCATGTCCTTGTGCTGTAGCATCCATAATACATAACCCACTATCAAGGACCATCGCAGCTGAGGGGGACAGACTTTGTAAGGCATGCCAGTCATTCCAGGTCGCAAATCCAGTAATCTATATTTTAGTAGTTCTCTTGTGAGGGCGAAGCCCCTCTGTTGTTTATGATGAGTTATAAAAGATTCCTTTTTGTTTTCCTCTATACTTTTTTAATCTTAGTTTTAAGTGCTTTATCAATCTTTCATGTGGCCAGTCTTCCTGTCTTTTGTGTGATGGCTTTGATGTTAGCCTGCACTTTCCCTACCTGAATGCCATGTATTTTTTATATCCTCTCTGACAGGGTGCTATGCATTCACAATGCATTTCACATTGTATTGTCAAACATTTTAGTTCATGATAATAAAAAGAATGCCCGAGGAATTAAACAGTTATAAAAAGACACAAAAGAAAAACAAAAGAATCAGATAAAGCATACAAATTGAGATCAAAAGCCTTTATTTTACAGCCTTTGTCTTTTAAAATAAAAAGCACTTTTCCCAGCATGGTAAAGCTTCTATGCTGAAAGTTTTGATAACTTATCACAACTGAAGGGATGATCATACTGAGAATAATAGGCAAATATTGCAGCAGTAAATTGTGCTTCATTTGTTCAGTTCAAGGATGGGTGCACCAGGCCCATGCAGTGCCAAAGCAGTTCTCTGCTTGAGGCTCATGGCACTCTGGCTGTTAGATGTACAGTGCAAAGTAGCGCAGGGTCAGGTGGGGGTATCATTAATTAAAAGCATGTGCTCCTCAGAAGCGCCTCTCTGCAATGCAATAAAACAAGTTTATAGGCCTCCCCTGCCTACATTCTTTTTCCCCACTTTTCATCTCTATGACAAAATGCCATCTCCCTGGTCAGAGAATAACTCTCTACTCGCTGACAGCTCCAGGATTACGACTGTGGGGAAGAGGGTGAGGTGAGAGGGAATGGGAGGTAACAACTGGTCTCCTCAAAGTCATCATGGCAGCCATAGATTACAGAGTATCCTCTCACTCTTGGCAGGCAGACAGAGTGCAACAGCGTGCATGCTGATCAGTTGTGGGAGAGATGAGGGAGAAAGGACGGCGGGACAGGATCGTATGGCCTGGGCCCTGGGAAGAAAAGCCACCTGATCCCACAGCTGCTTGTGCAGCCCAGGCGTCTCTCACTCTCCTACTCAATAGATGGAGACAGGAAGTGTTGGTGTAAGCTGAGTGATATGTGTGGAGCCTTAGCTTCCATCAGCTCTTTGTGTCTGCATTCACACCTAGGTCACTCAGGTCTGTTTGTTTCAGGAAATGCTGCTCTCATCAATTCTATTATCGCTGTCAAAAGTCATTATGGCCGTTGTACTAATCCTACAGTCACACTTTCCTACACAGTCAGTACACAATCTGCTGGTTAGCTACTACAGACTTTAAATTCCTTTATTCTATCTTATGGCCATCTATGTTAAAGCAAGCAAGCTGAACCACAGCGTCAGAAGTGACACCAAATAATAACTGTAATGTAACAGCAGCAAAGTATAAAACAGACATTAAGTCAAGTAAGTCAATTTCACAGCAATTAAGTTTGCTAACATTAAAAATCATAAGCCACTGGTCATAACGAACCGGTCCCACCTTAGATACAGAAGGTATAGGTTTTGATTTATAGTTCAGTGTTGCATTTTAGCTCTTGAAAGCGTCACAGCAGTAAATTTACCTTTTTTTATGTGATCAGATATTAGACTGAACATCAGTATGCAGTGCGAAAAGTTATGTGGTCACGTCAGTGCAAATAACTCTGGCTTGCTAAGAATCCTCACTAAAACCTGGTTCTAAATAGTTTCTAAATTTGAGCCTGCAGCATTTTATCTATACTTAAAGAAACCGGTGAGTGAGACTATTGCACATCACACATGCAGCCACTCCTTGTATTTCTCTCCTCAGCTCTCTGTGTCGGTGTTTGCCTGAGAACTATTCTGAGCTCCTCCACTTACACTCACACATACAGAGAGAGAGAGAGAGAGCAGCGGAGAGATGTGAGTGATAATGTTTTACTTAAGAAAACAACTTTCCTTGTTACTTTAAATGGAATAACGCCTTTGTTAGTAAAATGTCAAGAATCAAAATGTAAGGACTAGATTAGAACTAGTCTTCACAGGTCCACCTGAACCCTAGGACCCAATCCAGGACACATGCAGGTTCGGATCCATGTTTTATACGGTCAAACGGGTGAGGATTAGGCCTTACTGCAGGTCTTGGGTCTGTTTAACATTATGTATAATACCGCAGAGGTCAGATTTATCTTGGAGAGCACGGATGATAGCAAATTAGTAATGCTAATGTTAGCCCTGGCAGCAAATGAGTAATCGTTATTAGAGTTCAAAAGGGCAAACAGTATATATATATTTATCATGCTAAACACAACAAAACTGCAAAGCTGATTCTAAATGGGTTGCACAAGTCATCCATCACCATTACAGCGGGTGGACTTAAACTGAAATAACAAGTGGATTAGTCATGCTGTTTCAATCAGCAAGAGAGGAATAACAGAAAACCTGTGTATGTTACCAAATTTCTTGGCAAGGAGGATGGATTATATGTGTCACAGTTAGGCAGAGGGGAGAAAGCTACTAATGTCGCATTAGGTAAGACAAACGTTTAACATTAACTTGTTAATAGCAGTCTATGAAAATCTGGTTTGGTTCTGGGTAGCACATTTCTGGGTCTTTTTTTGGTCTTGGGCACAAATATTTTGACCTGTGAAGACTTCTAATCCAAAACATGCACAGGTCCTATCTCATGTCATGGGTCCTGGGATTCAAGTAGACCAGTGATGACTTCATCCCTCTTCCTTGATGTGTTCATATTTGTATAGGTCATATGGTCATGGTTATGAAGTTGCAGCTGAAATTTAGAGCAGCTAGTTATAACTATCAAAGGTGCACCTACTCTGCAAGATACAGACGTACACAGTGTAGTAATGGTTAGGGAAGCTGATTGTCTGAGCAACATCATGTGAAGTGATTTACAACACATTTACTGTAATTGGTCTGTGAGTTGGGATGCTAACCCAAAGTCAAAAAAGCTAGAAAAGTTGTGCCAGTTGAAATAGAACATCCATCAATATTTATTCTTTCTCAGTAGTTTATACGGATAGGATGGTGTCTGGGTCCCAACCTTTAATGACCTTGGTACTAGGGCAGTGGTTCTTAACCTGGGTTCGATCGAACCCTAGGGGTTCGGTGAGTCGGTCTCAAGGGTTCGGTGGAGCCTCCGCCCTGGAATTTTTTATACCTTTTGTTACAACTAGGGCTGTCAATCGATTAAAAAAAATTAACTAATTAATCGCAAAAAATTTCTGTAATTAATCGCGATTAATCTATCAATAAATATATCAATACATTAAATGCATTTTTCTGAGACTGAAGCTTATAATGAATATTTATTTATGTAAAATGATCAAATTAATGTAGAATAAACACAGGGCAACTTTTTAAAATGAAATGTTCCCCATAAAAATCCGTCCTTATCCATCTTTCCGCCATAGACTCTCCTTTAGTTAGGATAGATCACAGACATATACATAGACGCCGCATTGAGCAGGTTGGTCCGTTGTTGCGATACGTTAACATGTCCGCCATATTGGATGTGGCAGATTTGCCCATAAACTAATACAAGCAGGCCGTTTTAGCTATGGGCAGGTGGGCTACCGGCCAGGGCGCAGTCTCCGTGAGGGCTTTAAGTTAATGCCTCTTATACACCCATTCACACACACACACACTATCTGGGAATATCTGGGAAACAAAGCTCTACTTTGCCACATCCAAAATGGCGGACGCCACCGGAAGTAACGTAACGTTAATTCGCTTAATTCTTTAAAATTAATCGACAAAATTAACGCGTTAATTTTGACAGCACTAGTTACAACATATCTTTGTGAGCAATCGTTTTCGAGGATGCTGACATAAAAACTAAGAAAAGGAACAGACTTTGCTGTGAAAATGAAATGAGACTGGCACTTGCCAAGGTGAAGCCACACATATTGAACTGGTCTCTCAAAGGCAACAGCAGAAGTCACACTGAGGTAAGTTGTGTGAGTTCATGCACTGTGTTGGTTTGTTATTGAACAAGTGATGTTAATGCACGGTTCATTTTGTGCACCAGTAAAAAAATCATATTTTATTTTTACTAAAGAAGGGTTCGGTGAATGAGCATATGAAACTGGTGGGGTTTGGTACCTCTAACAAGGTTAAGAACCACTGTACTAGGGGATAGCGGAGGTAGATGGCAGGTTAACAAGACACATGCATTTTAGTATCTCTCCAGAAACTGCCTACTGCATATTTCTTGAATTAGTTTGAAGTGTAGAAAGCATTCAGTTAGTAGCTTCTTATCTTTTGCCAGGGAAGATCGTCACTGATTAGAATGAAAAACAACATCAACCTGAATTCTATGAATAATTTGATGGAAGAGCACAGTCAGGTTTCCATCCCATCCCAAAATAAAGCCAGAGTCAGTAGGCTACTGAATGGTGAGCTTGGTGATGTAGGAACTATTGCAGCCATGAGCTAACTACCAACAGGAAGCCAGGAAGATGCTAGTCAGTCACGATATCTCATCAAGCTTCTCTATATTTTTCTTTTATTGAAACATTTGCTTCTCCAAACTGTCCCTTTTTTTGGGGATCAGTTTATACAGCGATGGGCAGCGATTAAATAAAAAGTGGATAGTGCAAAACAGCCAATATGTTACAATAGCATCCATCATTTTAAATTTTCCAGCCTTCTGTTCCCTCAAAGGTCAGCACTGTCAAGACGGCTTGCTATTAGTCAACAGCACAAATTAGTATGTCAAAGTTCACCACCACTTGATTGTTTCATTTCATCGACCAGTCCTGTAGCAGCAAAAGTCCTCTGATTGAAGTCAGGGGTGCACACGCTATTGTGTATGAATTCAGCTTTTTATTTTAAAGCCTGGATGTGCTATTGTTTCAAAAGTTACATATCTTGTTTCAAGGCTTCCTCAGCCAAGAATTCATGAACAATAACATTATGTCTCAGGTGGATTAGGCCTATAGCTATACTCTGCTGTTGTCATGGCCGCGCTGTCAAGTTGCATACCTCACATGTGTCAAAACCAGATTTCTGTGGTCCACAGTTTCAGACCAGAAAAAAAAAAAAAGATGTCAGGTTGCTTCTTGCATCACACTGACTGGAAAATATCAAACCTGTGTTACACATGACGTGTGACAAAAATCAGGAGAATCAGAATCATGAAGTTTTTCAGCAGCAGTGTGAATGTGCCCTTGTCTTTCCATCTGTCTATCCTGGCTCCCTCTGTCTGTTCCCTCCGTCGGCTCTGTCTGTCTGCCTGTTCCTGCCTGTGCCTGTCACCTTTCTATCATTTTCTCAATGTCTTTTTCTCCCTCGACTGGTCTCCTTCAATGTCCTGTTTGAACCAATTTCCTTTCCTTCTTTGCTCTCTGTACCCCCTCCTCTCTTTCTCCTTCTCTCTTAACACCATCATTCTGTCCCTTCAGAACCTGCCTCTCCTACTCCCAATCCCAGATGGATTAACATACATTAAACATTTCACTGTGACTCTGTAATAAAAGACTGTATTCAGCTTGTTTCTCCGAGAGCAGAAAGAAGTATGCACATTTCCCCAAGGTCAGGACAGACCTGAATAGCCCACCTTAATTCATTTTGGGGGTGTTCCAGTACTTTGGCATGCTGTCTTTGCATCGCCTAGTGGCCCAGGTGTTGCTTTTAGATTACACTGTGTGCTCACACAGGCAAAGAGAAGCCATGTAATCAGGTTAGCTGAATAAAGAGACACAGCTCCTCACCCTCTTCATAAAATTACAGCCATTGTCAACACTCAGGACCATTTATCCCGGAGGCTCTTTGACGAGCAATATGGAGCTGTGTCTGACCATGTCTGGCTGTGAGTGTGTGAAGGTGGACATGATTGCGTTGCAGCTGTAGGTGCACTGAGGTTGAAAGTGACAGGGCAGCAGGTGAGAATAGCAAGCTGAGTCACCCTCACAACATGCAAAAGACGTACCACCAGACACCATGTCACAACACTCACACAGACCCTTCTTCCACCCTCATAGACAGGTCTCTCCGGAGACATCTGGCAGACAGCAGAGCATCTGCCATCATCTCCAAATTTAGTTAGGATTCCCTTATTCCCCCGTCACTGATCCGTTTGTTTGGGTTATGCAATCGCCACAGCAATACACATGCATGTATATTATAATCCACACCGCTGTCTGTCTGACTATTAGGGAAATCACTCAGACAAACTGGAGCAGTGCCATTTCACACCATGACCTCGCCACCCACAGTCTAAAAATAATTAATAGTGTTGTAGGAAGGCCAGGCATGCATCATTAATTTCATCACTGTGTTTCTGTGGGTGAAAATGAAACAATCAATGAGAAATGCCTCATAAAATCAGATCTGAGGACAATATCCTTTGGAAACACACAAGTCTGTCTCTCTCTGCCTTAGGAGAGAGGGGGAATGGAATTATTGATATTGGCCCTGAGCTTGTACTTGCCATTCAAAAAATATATTCAGGTTGAATTACAAAGTTTATATTTGAAATAAATAATTGAACAAACATGCGGGAGGCTTGCAAGGTCTAATAACAAAAATGATATTGAGTAAACAAATCGTTTTGCCTTCAAACTTAATGGCCGATTCTGGCTGATTGCTACTTATTGGTATTATTTTCGTAGCTTTGTCCAAAGTCATGACGTTATGTGTGAACTAGCCTGTTTTCCTCTAGCATCTAAACTTTCTGTCAAATCCCTCACCAGCATATATTTCATCTGTCTCTTTGATTTTCCATATTCCAAAACACTAAAGCAATTGGTAGTCAAACAACAATAATTTTCATCACAGGTATTCAAGTCACTGTAATTTAATTATAACCGATATCTGTAGAATTTACCAAAACTTTCAAAGTTTTCTAATTCAGCTGTCTGAATAGTGTTTGCCAGGGCCAGACGGGTATAAAAAATTCAAGGGCAGGAATCTGACGTCAAACAATCTCCACACATTCATAACAAACTCCAGACTTACAGTATGCTTTAGTTTCATTGTTTCGCATACAAAAAATACTTTAAAATTATCACAAAAAAAAAAAAAATAGTTCAAAGCAGCCTTCAGCCTGAAGTGTCTTCAGTTTTGAGGGCTAGGCAATTGCACTCCATAATTTAAGCTACGGGACCAAATATTTAAGTCTATCATTTTCGTGAACTTTCTTTTTTTTTGTACCTGACATTTCATCCATGGAGCTCTAATTGGACTTCTGCCCATATTGTATGTGAAAACAGCTTTTTCTGCTTGTCGGCCTGTGTTTTCATGGATTTGAAATTTAGCTCAGCCAAATTCTCTGGCCCTCAGGTTATGTTAGCAAGCCTGATAAATGCTGGCAGAAAAAGGATGTTGTACATGAGCAAGATTCCTCTTCATTGGCACATGAGCCCATCGATAACTTGT
This sequence comes from Larimichthys crocea, assembly GCF_000972845.2. Lineage (NCBI taxonomy): Eukaryota > Metazoa > Chordata > Actinopteri > Sciaenidae > Larimichthys > Larimichthys crocea. The sequence goes on along the minus strand of NC_040016.1, from coordinate 4,004,108 downwards.
CTCTATTCAGAGCTGAACAAGATATTTAGCCTACTAACTGTAATGTAACCACGATAAACAGCAGGGCTATGAGTATATGCTGATACTCTCCCACAGACACACATACACATACACAGCGGGAGAGCCTATTGTGGAAAAAACTGCTGGCCCAGTTACCACTCAGGTACCCACACAGTAACTCTCCCAAAGGGTCATAAATGTGCTTCTAGTGACAGTCAAAGCACCACCAGACTCTCTGTCTTTCTAGAGGAAAAACATAAAGTGGCTTCTCATTGCTGCTTAGCTCTGACTACCAGCTCTGTGTCGCTGTGAATACAACACTGAGGCCAAGCCTCCTACAGTTGTTGCTTTCTATTCTCTCCTCTATATTTTTCAAACATGCTGGGAGAGGTTCTAGCAGAATTTGAGGTGTTAACTTGAACACTGTTCCAATCAACTGGAGTAAGCAGGAAATCATTCACAATTAACTCCCTGTCTGTCTGTTTGTTTTTTTTCTCACTGTCTCTGTTTTTTCTCTGTCTGTCTTTCTCTCTGTGTCTCAGTATGTCATGTACCTTAGTGAAACAACGCACTGTGTGGAATTATTTTGAAAAAAAAACAAAAAAACATCAGCAGCATGGTGCACCTACAGCCCAGGGTGGTGCCATTACACGTAAATACAGGTAAACTTCAGATCTTTTTCAAAAATAAATGCACTTCTTCTTCATCTCTTCGTGTTTGGGAAGTAAAAAATGGAAATAAAACTGGTCATCCAAGGAAAATGCATTTGCTGTACTTCGAAGGCAGCGCTAGCTAGCAACTGAGTGTAAACAAGAATAATAACTAGCATATGGAGAAGCACAGATGCGAACACGCTGAAGGTTTTTATACTGTTGTGGGTTAGGGTGGCGGGGGGATTATGCTCAGGGTGGCCTCAGTGCATCATCGAGCCACCTTTTAGGACCACACAAAAAATCCTAGACTGAAAACTTGTGGAAAAACTGTTTTTACCTCCACATTTCAGTAATATATAATTTTCACATGTTTTCAGCAACTATTTAATTTATTTGAAAGAAATTTCGGAATTGCCTTTACACATACTTTAGGAGAGGCACTGTTACAGAAGACACACATTTAAATTCAGTAATTAAGAAACACTTGATAAATCCAAACTGGGATTGGAGTTGCGTGTTGAAAGTGTCGTGTCAATCGCATGTCTGATAGTATTTTATGGTTGCAGTTGCACTCATCTCATTTATTGACTGCTGCAGCTGTGCAATGTAAGATTTCTCTAGGTTTTGCTGAAAATGAAGCAGAAAACCCAGTGAATGCTTTTTTTCCCACTGGTTAATCCCATCTCACGAGAAATTGCCAGCTTGTGTGAGGTGGGCATCACTCAGCTGGAGACACGCATCTGCGACATTAAGCCTCATTAAACCTCAGGATGTTCACTTTATACCACAGATGTCCCACAGCTCTTACCTTTTCCCAACACACCTTGTGATCACATGAGCCGAGACCGAGCCGCTTACAGGCATTTGTTTTGCTTATGGCAATGTGGTGTTTGCATCTATGAATTCTTTTATTGTTTTTAGCCTTAATCCACTCAATCAACTGTAATGACACTATGGTTTAAGTTGAAAGAATGCTATATGCAGTTGGTTATTGTCATAAATATGTGCTGCATAAGGCTTCTTGATTATGCATCATGAATTATGCACGTTAGCATAAGATCTGTAAGCAAGTACCACACACCCAGAGTAGCTCAGTAATTTGTTTTATGTAATAAACCCCCCCCCCCCAAAGTATCTGTTCTCCTTATGTATGCAGTAACCCAAGTTATCAACTGACTGACAGACTGGATCAGGAATTTAAGATGAATAACACAAATCAGATTACTCACAACAATACTAAAGGTCTGCTGAATACAAAGAGGCGCTGTCAGCACTTTGTGAGAGGCGTCGGCAGGAAACGAGTTCCACTGACAGTGTAAATCATAGATCAGTTCATTAGCAAAATGGCACTGATGGATTTACATTGGGGTCAGAACATTACCAAGCGCCTGAAGGATCCTGACTCTCTTCTACAACCTTGTGAAATGTTTCGCCGCTTCATCCTTTTTCGCTGAACATTTAAATTCTCTGTTCTACACCTCAGGCACAAGTAGAGGAGATTTACACCTACGAAAAAAAAAGGCCAAGTGTGAGAGAAACTTTCTCTCGTTCACAGTAAAACATTCAAGCTCATAGCACAGTGCAAAGAAAATGATGTAATGACATCCATCCATATATAGCAGTCTTATCTGCATTGTGTCACAGTGACATGGCCTCTAATGCTGTCACATAATCTTTCACATGAATCTCCATAGAAAGCCAATTAGTGACAAAACAATACTGTATCAAGACTATGTATATCTACAGATATAACCAAGCAACAATCTGCATGTCTGTGAACTGACAACACTAATTTGTCTGATTTCATGAAAGCAGACAAAGTTGAACTGTTGACTCACTGCTCTGGGCTTGTGAAGTTTTCATGTTCCTCCTACATGGGAGGAGGGACATGACAGACTGGCAACCATACTATTTTCCTCTTGCCCAAAGCATGCTGATAAAGGGCTCTGATGGTCTTTTAAATAGGTGAATCAGCAGAGTAGGACTGAGTGAATGAAAACCCAGGGATAATCTGCAGCTCACACTGTATGTTGCAAGCCAATTAGGATGCAATAATAGAATATGTGATAGTTTGCTGGCAGGGGTTAAAGTAGGATTTGGTAGGTGGAGGGACCCTTACATTTAGTGTAACCCTGTGGGGGACCTGGCACTTAGAGTCTTACCACATCTGTTTCCTGCTCCACAAAATGTGAGAATTTGCTGCTTTCATATATTTCATATAATACTAAATTCACAACAAGTTTTTACTGCAAATAATTTGAGGATGTCTGGAGTTCAGAAACTGACATATTACAATAAAAGTTTATCAGACAAGTCAAAATACATTACTAAATAATACAGTTGGGCAAATGTTTAAAATAAAAATGGAAAATGAAGTTTTCCTTTCAGCCACCGATCAGAGAGTAAAAAAAAAAAAAAAATAGGAAAAAGCTTTTCGTTTCTTTCTTTCCCCACCAATCAGTTGGTCGATACTTGAACCCCTGTTCATTTGTGCCCCAGTGAAAAATGTATAAATAGGCTGTGAGTCACAAAATAATTCCCCTGCCTCATCATTTGTTTCTTTCAGTTCTCTGTCATGAATTATCTTTGCCTGGAGCTTTCTCTTTTGAAAGTCAAAAAGGGCATTCATGTGGTGCGCAGTAGCTGCTTAACAGAATTACATTTCTATTGTAAAATAAAACACAAACAGATTTGATGGCAGTTTTTTTTGGCAGTTCATTGGCTATTTATTTTGCTATAGGTTATTTTTGGCTGTGATTAATTACTCCTATAATTGCTGTATTTGAAGTTACATATAGTCCTTACACAGCCACTGTAGTATAATGATTTTGTTATTTATAAAAGGCTGTCACCTGTGTCTGAACCCAACATGTAATATCATTCAGCCGCCCTGAGGGGATGTGTGTGTCATTGTCTGTATCAGAGTTGTCCACTGATGACTGTCTGCTGCTGAGGGGTTCTGAGATAGCTCTCAGAGAGTATTTTTTTTTTTCCAGAGCAGCAGCAACTGGCCAATGCCTGCTCAGAGCAACTTAGTCCATACAAGGTCAAGCAAAGGTGAGACACTAGTCTCTTTGGCCCTGGTGTCTGCTTTACTACTGTGTGCGGAGTGTATTCTGGGCTCTGCTCTCACTCCACCAGACTAGAATGAGTGTCACTCCCTCGAGATGAGCTGTCATGGGCAGGAAATGTGTTCTGAGAGGATGAAGGCACAGTTTCCACAACCACTGACCAACGGCTGACACAGAACTCTGAACAAATGAATTGGAGCCAGAACTGGAGCAGCGAAATGGCAATGCCTCTTAATTAGAAAGGTTTAGCTGAGAGGTTTTTTATCAAATCTTGTGGCAGGTGGTTATTAGACACGAAATAGATTCTGTTCAGAGTTGAACACTCCCTCCTTCAGGACCTGGAAGAGCCACAGAATTACAATTACACACCTGGAGAATTCTGCACCAGCAATCAGTAAACATGATTAAAAAACATTAAATATGAGGTGGTCTCCCATGAATCTTAATTATAGAAAAACTACTGTGGTGGAATTCATTCTTTCTGATCTCTAAGTGGCCTTAAATGTTTCAAATTATTATAAGCATTAACAATTTGATATCATTTGCTCAGCTTCACATTTCAGCTTCCGCTGTGGTTGACTGGCATATGTGGCATGGAGGAAAGACATTTAGCATAGAAATCACAATTCAGAAAAAAGCCTCAGTCACAAACAAAAAAAGCCTCAGTCACAAACAACGGAAGGTGTTTGAAGTCAAACCATCCAGACCAAACATGACCAGGGTTTTGAAAGATCCATCCGGAACTACAGATGACATCATGTAACTTTTTTCATTGGTTAAATAACACTCCTCAACAAGAATAAACAGATGTTCATTCGTGTGCAATCTGTGAACTCTGCTCACAGAAGTATCATTTAGGCATCCATCCATTACCATTATCTGTAACTGCTAATCCTAATCAGGGTCATGGTGGGGCTGGAGCCTATCCCAGCTGACTTTAGGCAAGAGATGGGTTCGCTAGCTTATTGCAGGGCACACAGAGACAAACAACCATTCACACTCACATTCACACCTACGGACAATTTAGAGTAACCAGTTAACCTATTAAGTGCATGTCTTTGGACTGTGAGAGGAAGCTGGAGTACATGAGAACATGCAAATTCCAGATAAGCCCCAGCTGAGTTTCAAACCAGGAACTTTCCTGCTGTTAGTCGACAGTGCTAACCACTGCATCACTGTGCCGTCCTATCATTTAAGCATGTACAATTAAAAAATGAATTATAAATCCTGGCAAATGATGAGAAAAAAAACACGAATTACAGTATAAACAGAAGCTGTGGACATGCTGCTGGTTGGTGACATTGTACGTAGCAGATGGGGTGAGGACAAAAATAGATGACATCTGTTGTCACACACTCCTATGTATAGAAGTGGAAGGCAAGAACAACACTCTGCACCAAGCACAGTGCTCTTCACTACCCTCCATGTGGGGTCGGATATTTTAGTTATCAGCTCTTCTTGTGACAAAGTAATGGCTTCCAGCCTTTGTAGAGAGGTTCACGCTCAGTAGTGCGTTTGAACAATATGAGGCCATGCTGAGGCCATGCTTTGCAGGCCATTTCTTCTTCTGCTGGTGAAGATTTCTTTTAAGAAGAGCGATTAAGAAAAATCATGCTGGTGGCAAGCAGGGCTCGGTATTGCAGGGGGTCACCTGTGGCAGGATCAGTCATAAAACTTTCCTTCTTGTGTTCCTGGAAGGTTTTATTATTGAACCACCACCCCGCTGCTACTGACTGTTAGGACTTTGTCACCAGATGACAAGGCGGAGCTTTCAGAGTAGTGGCAACAAAACATTGCACCAGATACTCTGACTAGAAACACTGAGTGGCACAAATCCAGTCAGCCCACCAAAGCAGATGGAGCTATGAACAAGTTCTGTAGGGAAGTTGTGTTCAATCATCGCTGTCTTACACAGACAGTGATCCCAGTCATGTTTTGGGCGATGTTGTGGGCCAAAAAGTTCAGCTGATACAAGCAATAAACTTTTCTTTTTTCCTGCTAACAGGCACACAAGCATAGTCATGTTGCTGCCAACTAACACTGCTGTGTGATGATGTAGATTTTTGTTACATATTTCACTATCTATTTATCACACTGCTGCAGGGGAACAGGATGCAGATAGAGCTGCATAATTTCTGTGAACATGCTGGTCAGAATCAACAAGCATGACTGCTGCCATCTATTAGATCTTCAGACTGAAGATCCAACCAGCAAGTCAATGTAAGCACCTCATATTCCAGACAAACGAAGAGGTCCACCTCCGAAATGTCAGCAGAATCCCAGGCTGATGTATTGGACCAGTCTATCATTGGATGCATTTGTGCTGCCACAAAAAATTTTATATGCCTCATGTAGTTACACTCTTGTTTTCCAGCAATACAATCTTTACATCAAATAGAGTCTTGAACCAAAGGTTAGAGAACTTAAACCAAACTTAGTATACAGCGAAAGAAATCGCATTGATTTCTTACACTTTCTTGGTAAATCTGAGAGATAAACACCTCACATAATCAATATCATAAACATTATATAAATAATCTATAATTCATGATAACCATAAATCCAAAGCATCTGGGTTTAGAACTTTATTCACCGTTTTGCTCTCTAAGAGTGCATGCATGTACAAGGTCCTGCATATGGGTTCATATATTTATGTGTATATGCATTTGTTTATATGTGGTCCATGTGGATTCATATATTCAAAAATGCGAAGATGTGTATTCTGTGTGTGTGTGTATTTGTGTGGGCTCTGTGCTGGAGATGGAGAAACGTGCATTGGAAGCAGAGTGGTGAAGGCGAGGGCATCATGACAGCACGCTTGGCTTGTTCAGCTGGTGACCCCACTCATCACCTACCTCCAGGCTCTCCCTCCTCGGAAAACAATAGAATCTTTTACACTGCCTCTCCGAGCAGTGGGTTGTGGATTGGCAGCTGCCCAAAATCCAAGTTTAATAAAATATCTGTCCGTGGGAGACCTGAAGCATATGTCCAAATGAAAGACACTATTGAGTGCTAGATTTAGCAGCATTAAAGCTTTAGAAACATTCAGATTTGTGTAAGCTTTGCATTGGTGTGGGGGTGTGTGAGAAGGAATAAATTCAATCATTCTGACATTGTATATTAATGTAACGATTACGCCATTTTGCCATTTTTTAATAAATTTCTAATCAAAAGACATCAGAAGACAACAGAATACTAAAAACAAGGAACCAGAGAGTATCTCATAGTTTCCCCAGTATTTACATTTGATTGTTTAACATATACCAATGTGTTGGCTGTGCCTGTGATATATTCATCACACCACTATGCTTTTATAAATTATGAATGCACAGATACCCTGAAAGTAACACATTAGTTGCACTATACAAGCCACTTGGCCTATAGAAGCATAATAAAATGAAAAAAAAACAGGGAGCTGCTACTTATGTGCTGCTTTTAATTTGACATTACCCTACAGGTCCTGCTATGTGCTCTATAAGGTTTTATTACTAGCATCTTCCTTTGGTTGCCTCAATGCATTTTATGCTGTATATTAATTACAATAGGGTTCATATAGATTAAGTGATGAGGTATTGTTTAATATTGTATCGTATAGTAACTTGTGTCGCATATTTAGTTGCCACAATAATATATTGCAGAGTAAGAATTATGGACTTGCTGGCTCCAAAGGAATTCACTGCTAAACTGCAAATCTAATAAAGAAGAAAAAAATGTCTCTACATTATCCCACACAATGGTAGAAAATTTATTCTGTTGTCACATTATCTGAACTCCATAGCATTGTCTTACAATAGCGCAGTCTACTTAAAATGTCAGCCCTTCGGTGTAACGAAAGCTGCGTTGGCTCGGAGAGAGAGAGAGCTGAAGAATTGAGGCAGATAGAGTGAGAGGTAGCGCATGAGTGGGAGGGGTAGGGGAGGGTGAACAAACACAAAACAACATAAAAATGATAGAACCGCACTGGAATCCAATTTAGAGGCCTAATCAGAACACTGCTAAAGGACAGAGATGAGCAGAGCTGAGGTGGAACGGTATGTCTGATGAGATTCTGTGAGCATACATCAGCATCCATCTTGCCCTGCGTCATGGATAAGAGAGAGATTGTACGCGTGGCTGTAAAAATCTCTGAATGGTGGCAAATCTGACATAGTTATTTAATTCAAAGGGTCCATTGATATGACTCAGGGATCGGACTATACAATGTGAGAGAAAGAGTACAGCAGAATTGTACCTTTGCTGGAGCAACTTTATACATCACATAGCCTTTGCTGTAAGTCATTGTTATAACCCTACTTTCAAGAGTACAATTAGGCCCCTCAAGAAACCACAATGTTATTTTAAATGGAACATAGCACATGAGGCAATACTGATTAAGTAAAAGTCCCACCTCCTCCCCTTTATTCCTATTTCTCAAAAGCCAGTTTCTCCTGCAGTCCTTCAGCCTGGTATCTATAAGAAATACCTTAATACTATTGAGGTCCAATGGCAACATTCCAGCTAATGCTGATACTGTTTACTTTATGTCAGATTTTCATGCAGAAAAACTTTAAAATGTTTGCAGTTTTATCAACGGTAACTACGATATTTCTCTAACCCTAACCAAACATTTTAGTTGTCTAATCACAAGGTGGTTAAGTTAGAATTCAAAAAAGATTACCATGGGCCATAAAAAATTGAAAAGTTGAATATATTGAATATAAATTTGCACTGTCAAACATCACAGTGAGGTCAAAGCAAGGCAACGTTCAGTCAACAGGTTGTTTTTAAGACAGAAGAAGTCAGTGTGTAGAGAGCAGCCAGAAGGAATTATTACTGCTGCAACTATAGGTCATGATCCCTCACTGACTTTCCACCGGCTAATTTTGTTTGATGGGGCCAACCCACAGGCAATGCTGCCTGAGGTTGAGCATCAGGTCTTGGTGGTGGGTAAATGCTTTGTTCCTCTGCACCCTTCAGGTTTTCTGATCACTGTCCTATCTAAGTGACAACAGTAACTGTACCTTTAGTTCATGCTGAAATGCTCAGAAATCTGTGCTTTGAACTATCAAAGCCTCTTTGTACCTGTATAGTGGATAAAAGGGTATCCATCTGAGTCTGAAGAAGGCCCATTATGTGTCTACTATGGTGCATCTATGACACATGGGCTTTTCAGAACAAAAATGTATTTCTCCTGTATCTCTACTTTGAGTGTGTCCATCTTACTTTTACTCTAAAAGCATGTGTTCCTGTGTGGCTACATTGAACATGTGTTGTAAAACCTTGTCCTATCAATATTCCCAATTAGCTCATTGCATCAATCAAATAATCAATTCTTTCACACATAGGGAGCAATTGATCTGAGGTTTATTAGTTGTAAAGGGGATTCAGCTTCTCTAAAACATACAATCAATTCAATACATTTTCAAATGCTTAAATGTGGTTCAATGTGATTTTAAAAAAATAATTCTTCTTCATCTTTTTTATTGTTGTCACAGGGTCATCAGAATAAAAATGATTGCTCCTTCATGGTACTCCTATTAATTTGACACAACATTGGGCCGAATCAGAACTGGCCTTATAGCCATGCCCTAACCTCAGAGAACACCTCTTATTAATGTTCTTGTAAGTGTCTTTCCACTCTCTTGAAGCCAGATCATATTTCATGTTTTTATTGAAAAGAGTGCACATTTGAGTTCATAATCGCCTCTGCATTACGCCAGGGGCCCATTCCTCTCTCGCTTTCCTGATTTATGTTTCACTAATCTCTGCTTGTGGGCTTGTATAGAGTGTGAATGTAGCTGGTGGCTGACCTGGATATCTGAGAGCATTATAAAGCACTACAGGGAGTCTCGGGCTTTGAGAAATTGTGTAGATGGGCAATATTGTGAGTATACATCCATTGTTAATATGTCCTCTGCCCTGAGGGCCACCTCCAGGGGCACGTTAGGGGCTGCAGTTATCTGTTAGCCCCAACTTATTGTCAGTAAAAGAGCGACCCACAGAATGTGAAAACCAGATTGTGTTGTCATGAACCCTCTATCTACTTTATACTAAAAACATATAAGGGGAACAGGTTCAAGAAACCTGTCCACTCGAGGTACAGCCTGGTTTGGAGGTTGGGATTCTGTAGAGTGACTGTCCCTGGGCTGTGGTTGTTTTCTGTGAGTGTAATTTGCACATCAGGGAGAGCGTTCCCGCTGTGATGAAAGGAAACTGATTCATAATTCATGGAGTTGTAAATGTGGGTGCAACGGGCTAATGGGTGGTATGCTGTTATGTAATGTAACAGCATAATGAAATTTGGGAATGTTGTATGACCACTGTAATAGGAACCAGGGTTTTCTAATGAATTTCAGAGATATGGGTATACATGTCTAGTTTACTTCATTTTATGATAATGCAATACGACCCTCCTGTATTGTTCAAGGTGAGGTGATTATCAAGAATTTACAGTATATCCAGCTGGCAGCTCGAAAAGAAATAAGTGGTATTATAAACAGAAAAGCCAAACATAATTGTGAAATATTCAGTCTTGTTTTATCATTATCCCTTGTTGGAAGTAACTGACATGAATCTCTCTTTTGAAGTGACACTTAAGATTCTCTGAAAGCACAGGTCAGACATTCTTACAAAATAAATCATTAAAACTAAAAGATAAAAGAAAAGTAGTGGGACAGATTGGTGAGAGAGGGAAGGATAAACAGAGAAAGAGTGGGAGAAAGAGACGGCAATAGCATGCTAAGGAAGCGTACTTCCTTTGTTCTCATGCCACACACAGGAAAAGGCCACATCAATGATGTTGGCTGTTTCCAGCGAATGGTATAAAAGAGAGATGTTGAGAGCTAGGCGAAACGGGGGAGAAAGTGAACGTTATCCATTTGAGATTCTGGAAGGGACTCAGTCCTCCCTGTCAGTCGTCCATCCTTCCCAGGAAACACAAAGAGCATTATGCATGAAGCCCAGAAGGTCTCCGAGCACGCACCATGCTGTCGCCCCGCTCAGCTGTACAAAGTCATTCCGACATTATTTCTTTAGGAATGCACAATGCTGCATAACACAATAAAATACATCCAAATCAATGAGGGGTTAAGGGGTGATAATTCTAACTGTGTTCAGCCTTGACCATCTCCTCTGTGCTTCTATTGAAGTGTGACTAACAGGCAGTCACCTTTCAGATATGACATCTCTTTTTCTGTGGGTGGAGGTTGAATAAAAATGGCATGGGGGAGTTATAAAAGATATTCAAATGTATTGTGTCCTTTTCTTTTGAAGTCTCAAAGTGCTGTCTTGGATTTTTCAGATTTCTGTGGATTTTCTCCTGGGTAGAAGTGCAAAACTTCCTTATTCCGCTGTAAAGTTAAGTAGGGAGGGATGCAAGATAGGATTGTGGCAACCACCCAAACATTGTGCAGGTGTGTTTTGCAGATAAAGTTAGAGTAAAACACACTGTAGGGAGGGGAAATAAAGAAAAAGATAAAGGCTGAATCAGATCATTTATAGAACAAGCTATGTGATGGCCCGTTCCGATAAAAAGCTGGTGAGACAGAGTCACATTCACCTTTGTATACATTTTTTTTATAATGCACTTTATAACACAAATATTCACACAAATCCCAGCATGCCAAGCACTAAGTGATAAAACCAGCCAAAGATCTTAACTTCCACCTGCTCACAGACATGTATGTTTATGTTGACAGGTTTCAAATCTTCGAGGGAAATATTTTGTATCCTTGTCTTTTGTTCATCCGCACGACTGTACTGTACATAGAGAAAATGTTTCCTTTATCATTCTTCAAGCGTTGGACAATATTACCTGAAATACATTTCATGATAGACTCTCAATGAACTAAGAGGTGAAAGAGCATTTAACATGACAGGACACAATGACTAATCTGACGTTGGCTCCCGAACACCTTAAGCACTTTACAATCTGTGGAAGTGCTTGACATGTTGGGTACTTCCAATTTTATTCCTCATCCTTCATTCATCTTTCAGTAATAGATTTTTGTTTCCTTTTATGTGTTCTTTGTGAAGTAAGCAATTACAATTCCAGGAATAAAGAGTTGAAATTCTAGAGACCTTTCCACCACAACCATCTCTACACAGTCAATGCAAACTTGAATATATATACAGTCCAGACTGGAAATGAAGAGCACATGAGCTGTAATTGGAATGCAGACTATGTGGACCCTGGCTCAGGGTTTATGATGGCGATGTTCACCAATCACAAGCATAAGATTTAGATTTAGATCAAAGAGATGTATTGTTCCCAGTGGACCTTCCCTGATAAATGTAATTTACATAATGCCACATTGGAATATGTGCAAATTAGGCTAGTGAAAAATGCATTCATTCAGTTTGGATAAAAAGTTTTAGCATAAACCCAGCAGTAAGGTGTCGTATGGTGCTTAATAGCTACCCATGATATCGCACAGCAACATATTCCTTGGTTTATTTCCTAGTTTGTGATTACATGGTCTCCCTGTGTTCACATTGGTTTCCTCCCACAGTGCAGACAAGCAGGTCAGGAGAATTAATGAATCTAAATTGCCTGTAGGTGTGAAGGTTGAAATGTGTTTTTTCCTACTGTGTTAGTTTTGTGTTGGACTGTAATTGATCAAGGTTTCTCCCTGCCTTGCCCAGTGAATGTTAAAGTGAGCCCTGTGCACCTGTGATGTGATACACTGAAATGTAAACCATATTGTTGTCAGATATTTGGCACATAGATGCTATCTAGACTCTTCTTGGCTCAGACTCTACTGTTAAAGAAACATGTTACATTTGGTTCAAGAATATGCAATGAAAATACATCGTTATAATCTACATGCAAACAGATGTTCAGCTAATCACCAAATCCTCTCATAATAGAGCTGCCAAGAAAAAGGCTGTGTGATGGCTGAGCTTTGCACGGGGCTGAAACACACATGTCACTTAGAATTCAGTTGTGTCACAGCCCAGACCAAGCCAGTGGAGACAAATATTGGTTTTGTGTCAAAAAGCTACTTGAAAGTTGGATGTGTTAATCTTCCTGCTAATGGCCTGGCAAAGGCCTCCTTATTATTCTGGCCCCAGCCTCCCTCTACTGAGGGTGTCTCCACAAGGTTAATTAGTGGAGGGTCCCCTGAGGTTCTCCGCACGATGTGGGCTTAGGATAGTGGAGGTGCCTCTACACAAACAAGGTTAATGGAGCCTCAGATAACTCCCTTCTTTTCTTTCCCTCATCCACATGCATCCACATGGAGAGTGTTACCGTGCCTTAGTTATTCATCAGCCTTTAAGGCGGAAGGGCTGGCTGCCTTGGGAGTCTGAACTGTAGGTATTAGCCATTGAGATGACATTCACATCTGCTTACGGTCATTGCATTATTTAAGTAATACTTCAGTTGGCGATGGGAAATGGCAGTATGGTAAACAACCGACTGCTATTTCCAGTTATACTGTGTGATGAAAGCCAAGAAGTTTAATCATGAAGTGTCAATGTGCAGAAACAGCAACAGCAGAAAACATTTTCGCTACTAAAAAATGCATTTGGATATCATTTCGCTCGGAAAACCATTTTAGAAACTATCATCCATCAATGATCTTGCAGTGTAGCAGCTTTTCTGATGTAGGCAATAATGTCCTATTGAGCTAATCTCAAACCCATGGGTGTATCCGTCATCATTTCCCATGAGAGAGAGGTAACACAGGGCTTAAATCAAAGAAATAACTCACAGGGAGAACAGGGCCCTGCAAAGGTCACTGTGTCACAAATGACTTTGCATCAAGACTCACACTGTGAATCACACCCTTGAATAAAGTGTGTCTTCGAGCCATTCCCTAAGGCATACAGCTGAGCAAACTGCACTTTGCCCACCTTGCCCTATCCCTCCCTCCTCTTCTTCCTTCTCCTCATGACCTCCGTCAGGAACGGCATGATTTATCACACCAACATCGCCCTCAGCACCATCCTGATTGCTTTGATTTCTCTATTGACATTTCCGACCATCCCACCTGCATGCATTTTTCATGCTTGACCCGGCATGGCGAGTATGCAACCGTAGATGATAGTCATGAAAACACATATACACAAAAAAAGACACAATATCTCTCATATCGTGCCTGGAGCTTTATGTGCAACAGTCATGTTTACTTTATGTTCAGAGGTTGGCTGATACTGCTCTGTCTGTTTCTGCACATCTTCTTGTCCATGTGAAGATATCGTCTTCAGAGAGAAAGGGATGAGAGGCATCCCGCTGCTTTTTCAAGGGTCACAGGCAAGTGTGGGGCGGTGTGCCGATATAGTGGAGGCTTGTAAGGGGAATAAAAGGCGGGAGAGGACCAAGTAAAAGTTTTAAAGCATAACCCAGTCCCTTCTTTGGTGACTGAGGTGGATAGCATGTGCTTAGAGGCTTGTGATCTAGCTCCTCTTGCTCTCTCATATGCACATCTAAGCACTTTTCTAGTCTTTGCTGGCCCTGCCTCTGTGTTTATGACTGTGTTTGTGTAGGTGGGGTGGGTGCGTGTTTGTGGGTATCTGTGTGTGTTTATCAGGTGCTGTGTTTTGTTTTGTTTTGGTTAGAAATGCCATGCACCCCCAGTGCAGTGAGCCATGCTGGGTGTGATACTGACGCCTGGAATAAAAAAGGGCCATCTTTCGAAGCCAACATTTCAGATGTATCTTAACTCCTTAATGAACATAATCTGCATTGTATCTCCGCTGTGTTGTATAGATGTGTTGTATAGCTTCTAAGGAGCTCACCAATGGTCGTCCATGCATCTGTTCACATGCACACATTATTAACAGATCAGACATCTCCATGACTGCTTCTGTCGTGTGATATTGTAATATTATGTCTCCATGGCTTTGATCCGAGCTGGTTATTTCCATACAGAGAACTGCTGCAAAACCTACAGGAACATCACACACTCGGAGACCCAACACTTCACAAGCCCTGTTTGATGCATCTGTCTACAAGCATGGAGACCCACTGACTATGTTATTCCACAGCACATTAATGGTGGACCTCCAGCTGAGTGTGGCTGACAGACATCTGGGGGAGAGAGATAGCTAAGATGTGGCAGCTCCTGTCGCTGTATTGATTCACTCTCCAGTACTGACATTCACAGCACACACACACACACACACACACGAGCCAAGCTTTGGCAATCTTGTGTTCTTGGGCTCTTATGGATTTTACGGTAGAAAAGTGAAAGTTATTGTGGGTGTCGCTGAGGTACAGCAGTCGACACTGGGATAAAGTCACCCTCGCTCTTCTTCTGAAAGTGAAAAATGTTTACTGGGTCATAATCTGTCCAAACTCTTTAGGGGGCAAATAGGGAGGATGAAAGGAAGGGCTCAGTCTGATACATATGCATGGCTGTGACACTGTGAACTCTGAGGGTTAGCACAGAAAACGATGACTAATTATGTTTGCCGTCTGTCATATCAAAAGATGTGCTGAGCACAGGGTGGCAATGACCGTCCCCACTTCTACCAATCTCTTTCACTTCCTCTCTTTGTCCACTCTCTCCATCACTGTCCGGTCTCACTGTCCTTCTTGCCTGTTTTAATTTCCCTGTCAGGCAGTCTGCTAGCTGCCTTTGTGAATAAGCTACTAGATTCCTTGCTTGTTGACTCAGCAGTTAAGTGCATTAATTCCCCCATCTCTGTCACTCATTTGGTATTCAGTGGGATAGAAAACAAAACTGTTCTCCTGCTAGCTAATTCCACACAAATCTCTATGTAAACATATAAAACAGAGTCTAAAACTCTCTCTAAATCGCAGCACTGTTACAAAGCTGACTTTGTATGCACTGATGGACCCTTATTCTTGTATGCACTGCCTGTACTTTTGGCCGCACTGCATCATATACATTTATTCACAGAGGTCAAACCTAGTAAGTTGGTGGTTGGCCATGTCTGAGACACTGAGAGCGAGTACAGGTAGAATAAAATGAAATGGATCTATCTGCATTCAGTCAGAGAGAGGATCATTAAAGTGCTTCTGTGTGTGTGTGTGCGTGTGTGTGTGTGTGTGTGTGTGTGTGTGTGTGTGTGTGTGTGTGTGGGGGTGTGTGGGTGTATGTGTGTGTGTGTGAGAGAGAGAGAGAGAGAGAGAGAGAGAGAGAGAGAGTGAGAGACAGACAGATGAAGAAGCAAAACCTTTCGGATGCTTGTGGATTTTTCTTTCTCTCTCTCTGGTGATCTGCTATGCTGTCCAGCCAGTCACGTTAATGAGATGGGCAGAAACCTTGCTGTCATTGACTTTTGAAGAGGGCCCTGCAGTCAAGAGGACTGTGCTGAATTCTCTTTTTGAACCCACATCTGGGAAATGTGGTTAACAGGCAGGTCAGAGAGGAGGAGACACAAAGAGAGACGGGAAGAACAACAAAGGGCGAGCAAAACAAGTGGAAACAGAACTCAACTGTGTGGTCCAGACTGTGCAGGCCCAAGGTGTCAGCTCTTAGCCATGAGTCCCGTGGGTTGTTAGCCAGGCACCTCATCGTTATTTGAGTGAGAGGTTAGAGCTGACCACAGCCTTATGGGAGCTGTGGCTCTCCATCTCTGGTATTCTCATGGCTTGCGGCTCACTGAATGGAAACTGACAATAGATTATTGATGGAAACCTCAAATTAGTTGGTCTACTTCCACATTCGATCAGAGGGATGCGTAAAATTATCACCCACAGGGAAACTAAGTGTGTGCAACCAGGGAAATTAATCAGACAGTAGGATGAATTTGTATTCAGTATGACTATCACATATTTGGTGGCTGAAATCATACATACTGATTCACACCTCCTCACGTTTTTCTTTGCAGTTTTTATCTTAATCTCTTGCATTATTTCTAAAAACTTAAATGCTGTCATATGTATATCATTTGAATTTCATGCATTGGCTTTCTGTTTATATATACACACTATGTGGTGCATCTTAAGATCACTGCTGCTCATCTGTATCACAGAGATTCATGGGAATATATATGAGGAGGGGGTTTTGCATGTTAGTGAATGAAAAAAAAATGCAACATATAAAACTATAGTGTTAAAGAAAAACATAAATGTGTCACAGCTTATTTCTGGCAATGGCTTGATTAGGCCACAATCTTTAAACTTGAAGTCTAGTGTTGACTTAGTCTTTGATTTGATTTCTGTTTTAATGAAATCCTTAAAGCAAATACAGCTATATAATATAGAATGTTTTTTTCTCCATACTTTGGATTTGGATGAGATCATATCAAGAAAGTGTAAATAACAGCTTCTTTGTAAAGTGTCCAATGAACTCAAAATGAAAAATCTGTTACAAACGTGTTTTGGAGAAGGGAAAGCGGTAGTAGTTGTTTTGCATTCTGAAAGAATAATGACATGATTGCTATCACTGTGGACAAAAACACATTTTTTGTTCTGCGAGACAGGACAACATCCCAAATGAGAAAAGTTGAATTGCATTAGTAAAAGCCATTGATATTCTGACAGTCCTGCATGAATATCAATTCTCTCGGGAGGAGAAAATGTCCCTGGTGAGACAAGAAAAAAAGGGGGGACGGGAAGAGACAAAAGCCTGTGAATGTTCAAGTGAATCATCTTTTAGTCATTCTGCTTGGATTTAGCTCTTACTGAATTCTCAGACTTAAGTTGAGCGTGCCACTCTTCACTGACACAAAGACACAGGGCATGTGTTTTATGCACTCCACAGGATTTGTTGACATGCTGAAATATTATGCCAGTGAAGCACTTTTCACTTCATTTGTACTCTTACCGGGGTAAGTTTAAAAAGGCATCAGAAGAACATTTCACTGCGTGCAAAAATGGATCACTGACTATCAAAAGCTCTCAACCAAAAGAAGGGTGTTAACAGAAAAAATATCAAATAAACATGAGATAAATTCTCTCCCATTTGACATTAAAGTGGTTTACATTTGCACATTTTAAACGTTTTTCAAGGTTTCATTGTGTAAATTTAGGTATTTGACCGTAACAGGGCTTAGAAAAAGATCTCTTGGTTGTAGCTGTACGTCGTCATCCCCAGCCCTCTGTCTTGTCCTCCGTAGCCTGCTGACATTGATGGTTTCTAAGTGAGTATCTCATCCCTCTCTCTCTCCCTCTGTCATAATCACTGCTCTTTATGATCGGTTTGCCCTCTCTGCCCTTTCAAGATGCGGCATGTAATGAGGGCTCTGGAGGACTGTGTGAGTGGGCTATTTAGCTATTCAGACAAGATCAGCTCACACATCCCACGCTCTTTAACTCGACTCCCTACCAATACCTCTCAGCTGAGTGCAGTGATTGTTTGTCCTGCTCACAAGGTCACACAATGGATGAAGCTGGAGCAACTCAGATATTCATAATCCATGTCATTTTAGTGTCTAGTCGGTTCATGTTGGTCATATGATTAAAATTAGCAGTCTGATTAATCAACTCTATTCAAAAGCTACAAGGACAACAAGTTATCCTTTAATGGGTCGGTTCTCCTCAGTCAGTAAAAACCCAATAAGAAATATTTTCCACTAAGAAACAATGTGCAGATTTCACTGTCAGATGATTGAATGAATGAATAACTAATGTATTTTCTTGTCCAGTCATTTATATGATCCACATTAAATAAATAAATAAGCAAAACACCTAAATTTCTCTGTGCAAACAGTGTAAATCATTATCAATCAATTATTTATTCCCTTACAGCGTGTATTGTAGCTTTAGAATTCTTTTTTATTTTTTACTCAGACACAGAATCAGCAACAAATCAAAATGACCATATGCATACAAACCAACATCTTACAGTGTAACTACCGAGAAAAAGAAAACATAGAATCATGAACATTTAAACATGCACAGACAACCTATTTACATAAGGACCTCCAACAATGATATAGAAATAAATTCACACAAATCTTCACATGAACTCAAACAAACCTAACCATAGCACACAAATATATATTTTATATTCACCATTGTATTTAGGTACATCATGAACATAATTCACGTCATACATAAGTCCACTTAATGTTTTGTGCCTTTTATTTTCTGTAATTCAATTTGTCCTCTTGTACCGAGCTTCAGAACATTTTTTGTAACCATTTTATATTTTTAATGGAAAATAATTAAAAATAAAAATCCATTCATGTCCACCAACTACCCTGAATAACCAGGTCACAAAGAGAATAAACATCGAACATTCATAGTATATGGCCTTGAATATTATGTAGGTCTATCAGACATATTTTTTTTCGAGGAATTAGATTCTTTTGTTTCCAATAAAAATATGTTAAATGAGGGCAGTTTTTGATGGTTTTAGGTGTCCTGGCATTGCTGGTTTTTTTATGCACTTTAAATTGCAAGTTCTACTACAGTCCAAAGTCCGGACAGCAGTCAGATATTAATTATGGCCTGCTAGGATTGTCAGATACTGTATGGCTGACAGACTTGGCTTTTTTGGTTGACATAATAAAGCATTTGAATGCGCTAAACGTTAACCTCTAAGGACATACAGTAACTGCTGGTGTTGCCTGTAGATGTGACCTTGTGAAAGAGAAGAGTGATGCGTTTTAAACTGAAATGTTAACAGACGTTGCATTACTCATTATAATTCATGTTTAGAATGAACATGAGGTGAAGATTTGTACCAAAGTTTAACATCTTCCATCCAATTTATTCTATGTTATCTGACTTCAGAAAGGCAGAATTAGTTTTTAGATTTGTCCACGCCTGAATGGCTTAGATTTGGTGACATTAATAATAATAATAATAATAATAATAATAATAATAATAATAATAATAATAATGATAATGATGACAATGATAATTGTGACAATGAAAATAAAATTGTTAAATAATTTTTTAAATGTTCACATTGTCACTGTACAGCTCTTCAGTATGAATGTAGCGCTGAGCTGGTGCGCGTGTATGTGTGTGCGCGCGTCTTGTCCAAGCCCCGCCTCCCTCTGCCGGTTGACCAATGAGCGGCTCCGTCTTATCTCGCACATGCCCCCGACGTCATCTCTCTTTTGTATTCCGTGTCAACATGGCGGCATCCATGGCATCCCAGGCTGCAGCAAGAGGACTGAGGACAGCAACCTCGAAGCACGCACTTTTGGACAAACTCAAGGTAATATTACAGCTGTCGTCATGTTCTGTGGTCGGCCTTTCCGTCCCGTGTCCGTTGTCATCGTCTCAGGGGGGCTGTTAGTGTGGCTACGTGGCTAGCAGCTTAGCATGTGTGAGCAGACAGAGGCTTGACAGATCAACAGCTCGCTGCTGATGCTACAAAACTGTGTTTAATGCTGTCATAATCGTAATGACTCAGCTCGTGTAACTGCTGTTTGTCTATATAAATGTGCTTATTGGACAGGAGCTTTTTCTGAAGACAAGCCTTCACTAATGTCTGTTTAAAATCTGCTAACCTTCAGCGTTTATCTGTCACTTTGACATTGACCTGTTATGCATGTCTGAGCCTGCACAGTGTGTGCAGTGTATGGGTTTTTTTTAAAGGTTATTCAGCTTTGATTTTGAGCTCTAAAGGGAGCTGTGAGAGCTACTGGTTCATTATTAACAGCACATGTTCACATGTGGCTGAACACAGCCACCAGGACCCTGGTGTTCTCACAGTGGGCTCCTCTTGAACATCTCTGTGGTAGATAAAACACCACAAAGTGCCCTTCTAGTTAAGTAATTATTTACACAGGTTCCGCGCTCATACTTAACAATTTTAATCTTATCAGGGTTTGTACTTGTTTCACCACAATTGCATCAGACATCATTTTAATATTTTTCGCCCCCCCGCTCCACAAACAGCCACTGCAGCAGGACTTGGCTCAAAGTTTATAACTTCAGATAACACCACAGTGGAAAGGTTGACTTTTGCACTTTGATCCCGCAGTGTCTTTTGAGCCGTGAACAACAGCTCACAGAACTTATCCGATTAAGCTGGTCTATGCACACAACAGCCGATGATTACAGCTGCTTTGCAAACAAAGCATTAGGCCCGATGATTAAAGTCAGAATGAACACCCGAAATTAAGCCCCTGACTGGTGTTGACTTACAAACAAACACGGTCTTACAGAGCAGAAAGCAGACTTGTGTTGGTAAAATATTTCAAATGACCGCATGTTCTGATACAAGCAGCGCCTCAGTTTGATATGTTTCACCCAGGTCAGCATCAGAGATCGTTATTGGGTTGGTGTCTGATTGAATGGACAGAGCAGGAACATGTTGACACAGTTCGCATTGTTCTCGGCAAACAGGCATGCTCTGTTTGGCGCTGTGTTTGCAGTACAGTTGGACTTTTGTAGTCTCATTTTACATTTGCCTTTTCATATTTGCTTTTGCTGCGTCATGCTGATAGATTTATTTACTGATGGAGCCTTTAGTCTGAACATTTGACAGGTTTTAAATGGCATGGAATCAGTTACCGAAATGAAAATTCTTGGCCGAAACCAAAAATGAGGAAACCAGGGCCGAAAACCGAAACACCGAAAGAAATGATTATGTCAATTATTAGAACCATTGTATTCATAGCTATGACTGTGTACTAACCTCACAGAAGTCAAGGCATTGCAATTCAAAGAATAAATCAATTAGTATGAAAGTATGAAAGTATTTATTTAGCACTGACATTACAACAATGCACAATATAAATTAAAATTCAAAATGTTTAACTTGACGTATAACTGACTGGTCTTCTGAAAGATTCTAAAATTAAATATGTTCTCTCATAAAGAGGACCTTGCAGGATCTCATTGAACATATCAGACAACGAAGGTGCATGCCCCACATCTGGTGCAGAGAGACGCGTCCTTTTTTCTGCGCTCCGCTCTCCTCCGTCTCTGAGCGGGTTGTCCACATACATCGCGGCCTGGATCATTTCTCGTGCGCGCTGCTTTATTCCCACATCCAAGTAATGATCCTTATAACGCGGATCAAGTACAGTCGCGATAAAGTGCAGAGGATACCAATAGATCTCAGTGAAACCTGTGTTCACAGACTCCAAGTGTGTACTTTTCATTGTCTTCACTCCATGGTCCGTCTCAACCTCTTTGCTTAGAAGAAGCTTTAGTGCAGCAATTAACGGAATAACGTCTGCTACGAGATATTGAAATACATCCACACCACAGACATATTGACTCTTACCCAGATAACTGTGTGCTGGCTGCACTTCCTGCTTGCGTCATCACAATTCTGTTTCGGCCGTGTTGTTTTGGTGATGTAGGTCTTTCGGCCAAAGATTTTCGGTGGCCGAATTTTCGGTGCATCCCTAGAATCAGATGTTTATGATACCTGTTGGACCTGAGTGCAATGACTTACTTACACAAGACAGAAAAAAAAATGTATTGTGTTTTTTATACTGCAAATAAATACATGAAACAGTTCTTGAAGTGGTTTCTGGTCATTATTAGTCACATTTTAAAATATCAGGCCCTTCCAGAACTGAAGTTGTCAGTTACTTATTTTTTAAGTCCTCAAAATAACGTGAAACGTGCTCTGAAGGGAGCAGGTGACCCAATAGGTATGTGACAGTTAATAGATAAGACAAAAAATGTAATGTATGTAATATATTATGTAATATATTTAAGTGGCATTATAAGTAGAGGTTGTGGTTTATGTTTTTTTTTTAAAATAAATCTAAATAGTAAAAAAAGAAAAATACCTATTCACACACATGTATTAAATTTCTGCAGTATCAGGCGTAATCTTGCCTGGCATTGTGTTTTTCTTTTCTTTTTTTATTGTTGAATCATCATCTTGTGTGTAGGAAAGATGTATTTCTAAACTTTGCTTACCTGCTCTGTACCGGGTTCATGCATCACCTACATACATGCAGGACCCAAAGCAATCTGCAACAATCTGGAGGTCTACCAGTGTTGATAAAATGTATTGTGCTCCGCATTATACAGTATGCAGTGGCATGCCCTTAAAAAGTAAAGTCTTGCAAAACTTCTAATCTTACATTGAGGTTACTGGCTGCTTTACTTGTTTCTCTTCCACTACATTCACTTATGTCTCTGCCTCTCCTTCGTCTCTCTCTTTATATCTCTCTCTCTCTCTCGAGCCAGGTGATAAGAGTAATGATGAGGGATTCTCTCTGGTCTGTAGCACAGTATCAGGGCCTGAATTGATTGACAGCCAGGTATCTCCACAATAGAATCAAATCAGCTCTGACAGCATGTCAGCTAAGCTGAAGAATTCAATTTGTGATGATTTGTCAACAACAATACAGAGGACATCACAATATTCAGATGGTTAGGCTCCAGCATGCTCTTCTTAAAGGAGGAGTGGGATGGTGTGTTTTTTTTTTTCTTCTTTTCTTTCCAGCGCTCTCTCTATCTTTCTCACTCTCTCATAAATCAAATCTCCTGAATTCTTGTCTGCACAGCGAGATAATCCTCAGGCTGTTTTTCACTGTCGCTGCACAGTGGTGAATTTGTAAACGTTTGCTAAGTTTTTTTTTTTTTTTTTTTTTTTTTTTGTAAGGTGTGTCTGCTTAGTAATAACCCAGCGCTGTCGAAGCCCAGCATGGTTTGAAGGGAAACACTGGGAAGAGAGGTGGCTCAATGAGACTGGGTCCTGAATATTTTACAGAGGGGGGTGGAGAGCCCTCTACTTGCAACGACTTCTTTTGCTGGAACTTCAAACGACGGGCGGCTTCCCCATCTGTCTCAGCAAGAACACATTTACATTTCCTCCCCGCAAGGGATACTGGAGGACGAAGTTAGCTCTAACTGGATTTGAATATCACTTCACCAAGGTTAATAGCCATTTCTGTAGCTGGTGAGGTGCTTAGGCTTTTTCAATAATTTAGAAGGGCTGCAGTCATTAGGAAATGTTGGCAGACTCTGAAATGGGGAATGCAATGAGTGAATGCACTCCTCTCAGCTTAACTTCTGCTGTTGTTCGCGTGCAGATAATGAGGAAAAAGTGGGAGTGAGGCTGAAAATTAGTTGAGAAAACAGTGTCAGTGATTGCTGGCGGCTAAAAGTGCGGTATGTTGAAGATTTTGTGCAGCTGTCATACAAAGCTTCTGCATCATCTTTGTAGTTAAACCTTCAAACATATCGGAAGTGTAATTTGGATTTCATAATTAAGTTTCTCCGGGGACACTCCCTATGAACATTTTTTATTTAAGGGAAAGAAGACCCGACCTGCCATCATCAGTGTACAGAGATTTCAACAGGGTCGGCCTGGCAGACTGATTGTATGTCTCGTAAAAACGGCAAATGGCAGTGTGAGTGTACACACTGCTTGTAGCAATAAAGAAGCTGCCCTAAAAGTAATAAATTGTCTCCACACAGCTGGCAGTTGTACTGATACAGCCCTGAACGCTTTGGCTGGATGTCAAAACTTGACCAGCTATTTATTTATTTATTTGTCCTAACAGTTGCTATGATAATTGTTAAAGCGGTGCATATATCTTAAGTTCACCTTTGTCTGCTGTGTTGCTGGATCTTGAACTGGTCAGTACACTTGATAACACCAGTGAATCACTCTTGTATTGCTGTTGTTGTGTTAGGAACTCATGAGTGTTCCTCCAGGGTACTCGCCTGTGACCAGGTTCATACATGCAGACTTGGGTGTCTATGGAGGTGAACTTTGTTAAAGTTGCACTAATTACTGCGTTATCTCCCTCTTAGACTCGACACCTTTGAACATGACTCCGTACACCGACTCTTATTAACTATGCTAATTACTGAAATCCCTATCTGTAGAGACACAACACTCAGGTTTTCCTTTCTTAAGCCTGTCTGCAGGAGATTAGACCTGCCCCGCCTAAAGACCTGCCAATGATGCAAATCTTGCTGATCTAAATCCTGGAGTCATGCTCTACTGCTCCCGCCTCTGTCTCTGCTCCACTGCTCCATTCCCAGCTCTCTAACAGACACATGTCATTCATCTCTCCATACTCTTATGGTCTGGATATGATTTTAGCTTTTATGAAGAGAGGACGTAGAAAGCTACAAGTTGGTGGTAGCAGAAATAATAGCATAAAGTCTCTTATGTCACCTTACATGCTCTATCTCTTCTTTTGCTTTTTGACATAATCAGAAAGTAGTGTGGACATTATGATGCTTGCAAAGAAATGCACTAAGGTTTAAAGCACCTCTCCACAAATTGTACAGACAGTAATTGTAGTAAGACAAGGGTGTACTCAACAGTGCACTCACTTAACCTGCACTGAGCTATGCTTTTGTTAAGCCGAATAGTCCTTAGATTTTTGCCAATATTACATCAATATCTGCTCCTACTTTTCATCAATCTATGCAGGCACTGACAAAGCTGAGGACAGAAAGAGGAACTTCTGCCATCAAGTACTTTGTTAATAAAAGGAGACCAGGCTTTCTGAGTTAGCCCACTAATGCTTCACGAGGCATATTCTTGCTACATGGTTGGCTTTAAGTGGAAATATGTCTGTGATTCATGCTGGCCTTTTTTTTTTTTCTTTTAAGATATTTTGTTGGCCTTTAGAAGCTTTATTGTATAGAGACAGCCGAAGAGTGACAGGAATGTGGAGAGAGAGAGATGGGGAATGACATGCGTGAAAGAGCCACAGGTCGGTTTCGAACCCTGAGGACTAAACCGTTGTACATGGGGCGGACGCTCTACCATCTGAGCTAAACGACACCCCCCACGCTGGCCTGTTTATGCAGAAAATCCACATCATCTACGCCTCTTTGCCTCCTTCATTTCCTTTACTGCGTGTCACCTCTCTCGCGGCTCTTCACACAGTGCTTGTCTAATTGCAAGTCAGCCTGTATTTATGAGTTGCAACTAAGTAGCAAACTGCCATCTCATTAGCGGGAAAAACATTCCACTGCAATCAGTATGGCGATGATTTTGATAGTCGCTCTGAGTACTGCTCTTCTTGATTCAGTCTGGGCTCATGGAAGTGGACACTATAAAGCTCCCCTTTAAAATTTCTCCCGGATGGTTAGCCAAATGGATGGGGAAAGAGACGAGTTCATAACCTGAATGGGAACAAATCAGTTACATAGAATTGGTGAACTGGCAATCTGTTAATTTCTTAAACATTTGACAGTGCCCCTTGAGGAGCATTCTGGTTAATTAACTCTGCAGTCATTTGTCGTCACTAATAAGGCAGTGTCATTTCAAAGGGTTTGTGGTCTGGCCATGACAAGTAATGAGGATTTTAACCTCACCAGACATCTGAGGATACCACTGTATAATATGAGCTATTCAGTGCCTCTGGAAACTGCAGTTGTTACCTTGCTTTGGTAAAAAGATATGTGAATGTGGAATATGATCTGTAAACATTTCAATGAATTCTTTTAGATGCCACCTCTGCTATCAGATTAAGTGTTTTCATTATTGTTCCTTTTCACAAAAAAAACATGGTTATCATTCTGAGGGTTTAATGTTTTCTGAAAATGTAATAAGTTGCTGTAGTACAACACTGAACAGTTTCCTTTTAATCTAATCCTCCAAAAACAAACACCAGGAGCTGAAACTTCCCAATGTAGTTTTATACACCTTTTAAAAAAACATGTTTACCATGTTCATTGTCTGTAGTATATACACAAATACAAATAACAGGTTTGCAGGTGTTTGATCAGGAACTATTTCAGTGTGGAACGAACATATGAATGCAGAATCTGTAGGCAAGGGAAAAGATTTTGGCAGATTTCTTTTTATAGTCTCACCAATATTGACCATTTGGACAGGCTTTGGCTCCATGCAGGTAAACAGTCTACGTGGAGAGCAAAAGGTGGTTTATTAGCTTTTTTTTTTTTAAAGATTAATCTTGTGAAACTTAGACTCCATTCTTGTGTCTGAAGTTGCTAAGCAGACTGTAAAAAATGACCAGGGCATGGAAGGGGAAGTCTTGGCCTGGATATCTGTTATATCGGGTAGGTCTGTTTTGTCCTTACTGTCTTCTGTTGTTCTTCTGTGATGCTTCTTTTTGTTTTGTATTTTTTTCCTGAGCAATTGAGAAAGATATCCGCTAAGCCAGGCCATCTCAGATTTTGATGGGAGAGGAATACCCTGTGGTCATTAAGAGGGTCATCAGGAGGACCTTCAGAGTCTAAAATGATCTCAAAGGCCTATTTGAACTCATTCTGAGTGGAGTCTTCTAAGCTCAGAGTGTCATACGGGCCACATCAATACAAATTTGCAGTTTTCTCATAAATATGCCTGCTTACAGTTGTACCCTGATGGATATCATTTTAGCAGCAGTAGTGAAGGTAGAGGCCATTGCTGTCCGAAGTTAGAACATTTCAACATTCCTGTCCTTGGAGGTGAAATTTAAGACCTGAGGTCACCTCACACAAAGAGAAAGCATGGGCGATCTGGACAAGCTAATAATGAATTAATTATATAAAATATTCAACACAAAATATTTGTATTTATTGATTTTCTTTTCCATTCTTTGGAAACAATATGACATCACCATATAATCAATCGTTTCTTTCTTCTTTGCTTCAGTAAGGAGAAAAACATGAGCCTTTTTAAAATCTTGCATAGACTGTCTTAGGAATCAATCCTGGATTGACATATTGAGAGTTTCCCCTAATGGAACCTGTTCTATGTCCAGCCATTGAGACTTGTTAATGATGATAGCCTCTGTGTGTGACTGGGATAGTGTCTGGCGCTCAAGGTATATTCTAAATCCCTGGTGTTCTTTACTGCCTTAATGCAGCTCTTCATTGTGCTTCATCCGTATTAATAATGTATGAACTGTTGAGGGAAAAAAACTCCAAAAGTAATTTGTTACTTTTTTATTGACTTCTGAAGGGTGGTGAATGATGAAGGCTCTTGTTGAGGTGTCCTATAAGGTATTGATTGGATCATGCAGCAGTGTCCTCTTTGCATGTGTCTTCGACATCATCAATCAGAGCAGTCTTTCCAACATGTGTGCTGCTGCACTCCATCTAGCAGAGCACGGAGTACCATAGGTTCTCATACTGATGTCAGTTAAACGAAGAAAACACAACGCGAAAAAGCTCCATTCGTCAATTAGGTTCGTGACATTATGTCTAACCCATGTATAGTTTATCACAGCAAATTTAAGTTCAAAATATTTGACACTGCCTACATTAATTTACAATGCTGTACAACAAATATCTTTACTCATACCGAGTCGAATCAAAGGAGCACACAGTGAGGGCCACAGAGGTAATACTTTGCAGAGTTGTTGTTATACATCTATGTAAACATCAGAAGGGCTGCAACTACAGTTTTTTTTCATTATAGATTAATGCACCTATTATTTTGTTGGTTGATAGAATAATTGCTTGCTCTATAAAATGGCAGCAAATGGTCAAAAAGAGACATAAATAAATAAATACAATCACAATCGTTTAAAATGATTTCATTCTTTCAATAGACACCATAAAATGCCTTACACATGCACAGTCACATTCTGAATAATCAAGTTAATCATCTTATGTATGTCAACTCAGAATTAATTACTATGAAAATCAACGGTTGCCTGTATAATTGTTATGGCATTACTAAAAGATGGAGTTGTCTGTATTGTTACAACCACAGTGTTGACATCCTTAGTTAGATAAATTGCTTGTGATCGTGTCCGGCTTCACTCGCATTCACGAAACAAATGCGTTTTTTGACCTGGGATGTCAACCGTTTGGATTTTTGAGTGACAGATTAACGAGCAGCGCAGCATTGACTGGCTGCTGTTTATGGGTCTGATCAAAGGTGATTGCCTGCTTTGTAACCTTCCCCTGTAAATTAAGGCTTATGGCTGTAATAAATTTCCAAGCGAGCCAGAACTACTCTGTCAGATGGTGACTTTTTGACATTGTTCCACTCTCTCATAGTGATAAAGACAACTGCTTTAAATTAGCCTTAGGATATTGACTCCTTAAGTTTAACAGAAGGGCAAACGACAAAGTAGCGGCATGTCATGAAATGACTTTGCAAAGTGCCAAGATCAGACATCCCCTCACTGTGATGACACTTCTCACAACAAGTGTGCTTTGACATTGGGCATGCTGCTCTCAACCAAACAGGAGACTGCACAATCTTGCGCCTCATAGGAGAAGTCCTGATGTTGCATGATGCTGTGCTGAATACCATATGGACCAGCTAAGGAAGTGTTTCGGGGATAGCGTTGACTGCAAGATTTTGTCCTTCAATGCCACTCGTGGATAAGTACAGCTGCGACAAGGACTTGGCAATCTGATGCAGCTACTGCCATAGCACTGCCTGTCCTCTCTGTGTCTTTGTGTGAGGGCACAGCCACTCCGTGTGCTCTGTGAAGAGAGCGGCAGTATAGTGACATAGTTTATTCAGCACATTTCAATGATTCAGATTCCTATGTTCTTTATTTACTTAGAAATGTCAACACAATTTAGTTTCAGGAAAGGTCTTTGTGAGTTGTCTTTCGATTTGTTTGGATATTTTTCTCCTGTATTTTTTAGTTTTATCTCAATATTTTTCCACCACATAGTTTTTTTTACAGCCGCCCTGTAAACCCCTGTAAACATCTGAACTTTTGCATTACCTTCTTTTTTCCTAAAATATTTTGGCTGTGTCAAGAGATCACCTCGACTGAGTTCTGAATTTTCACAACACAATTACCATAATTTAAAACCACAATTTGGGGTACTAAATATTTAGCTTTCTCTGCAAAACCAAATCTAGTATATATGAATATATAATGTGTTATGATTTGAAGATTTTTATTCATTTATTTTATTCAAAATCCATCAGCATTAAAACATGTTGCACAACTTTTCTCCAGTACACCATGCTCTATTTATCTAATGTCTTGTCCTTTATACACCAACATGTTTTAATTTGATCGACTGGTACTGCAACTTGCACTGCACCTCCCTGTGAGAGTGTTCTTGAAGTTGGACACTTTGATCCAAATATCAGTCATAAGCACCATTAAGATCTGACTCAAAGTGGGACTTTTGCTTTTGCCTTTAAACAAAAAAAGGCCTTTTCCAAGAAGAGAAAAAAAAAGTTAGTATCCACCTCTGCCACAGTGTACAGTACATGGCATTTTGTGATCACTCGCTGAATGTCAAGACTCTCGCTGCAAGCCCGCTGAAAGCGATTCTTTCACCGCAAAAGTGCTTCCTCACTGTGACTGCAGCTTCTTTCTGCTCTGCCTAGTTTGAATTTTTGGAGGAAAGGTTTTAGCTGTGCTTTTGCATCAAAGTTGAAATGCAGTGGTAGGGGTGTAAAACATAATGGAGACTATGATGGGCCATTATTGGGGTGGTGTCACATTAATGCTGCATATCTTCGTGGATTTTGACTCGGCACATTTTTACCTCCGGGATCTTGTGGAAATTCATGTGTCCCTGCCCTAAACCAAAAGCCAGGTACAAGTTTTTTGGGCCTTTTTGGAACCCGTCTCTGATGTTTGATGGCTGAACAAAATGTTCTGCTTGCCAATTCATGAAGTCTGGTTACTAATGTGAATGCTTGCATTTCCAATTTCCACCTGGCACTTTATTTCTATTTGTGTTCTATGGCATGCTACCGACAAATCCTGTCCATTTCGATTTACTGAATGAATGAGACCTTAAATGTCTTTTTTGCCTTGTTTTTTTTCATCTCCATATATTAATCGAAAATATTTCTGTTTATCACTGTCACTGCTCTTTCCTGCCACTGTGCCCCACTTCACATCACTTGGATGCATTCATGGGAAAGATGCTGAGTGCTTTTGTGTGTATAGGAGTTTGCTGTGAATATTTATGTCATCTAGGGCCCATGCAGAGCATACAACTTTGTGTGTGTGTGTGTGTGTGTATATTAAGAACAAGGAGAGCAATAGTTAGGTAGAAGGACTGGGTAGGATTGTCTCTAGAGTGCCGCTGATGATAATTACTGTAGAGAGAGCGTCTCAGGGGACTGCAGGCCAGCTGCCTTCCTTGCTGCCATGCTGCCATTCACCACTTACTGCTTTCATCCATGGCAGACATGCAGCAGTCAGATTATTCCTAAATATCATGACTTGACTATCTAATAGCATTAAACATGAAACCCTAACGGTTGTTGGGTATGGAAGAATTTTGTAAGATTATACATTTAAAAGTTGTTATTTTGTCTTCTGTTTGGTTATTTCACAATAATATATGTTTTGTTCATTTTTTTTTTTTTTCCATTTATGCTTCTCAGAAATGTGGCTTTGTTTGTCAGTTTATTATGGCATATGGCTCTGATTACCATGGTACCCATGAGGCTCAGCTGTGGAAAATAAAGGTTAAGGTCACCATTTGCTGCATGTGAAACTGGATTTGATAAGATCACAGCTATTATCATGGACTTTTTTTCAGAGAAGAACCACAGGTTTTCTTTTTTTTTGTATTTGCGGTGCAAAAAATCAGCACCATTCACCAGCACAAATGCTGGTAAAATATGCAAATAGCTGGTCCAATTGCTTCATTCACCAGCCAAAAAATGCCAGTTGTATGTTTTGCTGTTGAGTAGCATTCATTAGCCATTTGGCCAGTGGAAAAAAAACATTATTTTGCACCCTGACATATAACACAGGTCTCTGGCCAGAATCGAATAAGGGATGTTGTGATTATAGTATACAGTATGATATGTGTCTTAATCACTAAACCTGTATGTGTGTGTGTAAAGATTTACACACAGTTGTTTATTCTAACTGATTAAACAGGGTTTTACTCTCTGAAACGGCGGATGCCTGAAATATTATAATTTTTTTAGTACTGTTAATGATATGTTAAGGGGTATCACTTTTTAATTGGACAAGTAGTGTGATGTTATTCTAGTCTATTTTTATGAATAACAAGAGCATCTCTCACAGAAGGTGTTACCAGTTTCTTACTAAGTGTTTACCTCTGGATGTGTCAAGCCAGATGTACCAACATGCAGGTAGTACAACAGCATTCCTTGACATTGTTTTGACAAATTTCAAAAACAGGTGTAGTAATGTCAAGGCTCACTTTGTCTTTTGCATTATGAATTTGAGCAGTGAAGAATAGCCGCACATGTCAGAAAGTCTTCATGGCACAATAGGAGAGCAGTAAACAGCAGAGAGAGAGAGAATCACTGTTGCAATTCACTGCTCATTAATAAATTAGATGCCGGCAACAGGCCATCATTAGAGCATAATTAATACAATATTCACACAGGACTGATTCCCATCCCATGCTGGTGATGTTCAAAAAGTACAACTAGTCAGTCATGGGACATCTGTCATACTGACAGCCAGGTGACAAAGTCTCAACATCAACCTTTGAATCTCTAATATCAGTCAACAGGTACAGTATGAAGTCAGTTCACATTATAATAAGTAAATATCACTTCATCAATTGTGTATTATCATTATGCATCTCCATTCACATTGCACTCTATTGCGAGATTATTAGTGGCAATATGGTTTCCTTGTGTTCGCTCGTCGTCATGGCCTTCCATAATTTAAATATGAATTAACAACAGTCTTAAGTATTAAAGTATAGCAATATTAAGACATACAGCTCTGAATTATAAATAAGTAGTTGACCGTAAAATGTAGAGGGCTATTATTATTCCATTACTATTACTAATTGGATTGGGCATGGAGCCTCATACATGGCTCTGATGGCCCTGAAGGAAAAATCTAAGTTAAAGTAATATGAAGGCTCAGAAGACTCACCACACTTCTTAATCTAAATTTGAACAACATTCCTCTTTGTATTCAGTATAACCACAAATCTATCTAATTATGTGTTAATATTAAACTTGTTTTGGGTCTGGATGTTGTCCCCTTTATAGCATAATTGACCGCTTCTCTCGCTTTTTTTTATTTTACTGCACGGCACTTAGCAACTGTGTTTGGAAAAGTACGATTTTAAAAAAGTGTAGTGTTCATAAATCTATTGTCACTTATAGGAAACATTATACATCGACATCAGCAGACAGTGGTAAA
Organism: Larimichthys crocea; assembly: GCF_000972845.2. Lineage (NCBI taxonomy): Eukaryota > Metazoa > Chordata > Actinopteri > Sciaenidae > Larimichthys > Larimichthys crocea. Next base: position 3,971,557 of record NC_040016.1, on the reverse strand, counting down.
GTAAAAAGACATGAGAGGATGGAGAAGGTTCCATTCAGGCTGCATACATTTAAAGGTATATTGTTATTAGAATCCCAAGTAAGAGCCCATCTTTGATACAAATTGTCTGTGGGTTTGGTACATACTAGAAAGTGCCCTAGGTGCCTCTCCATTCTCTGGTGTTTTGCCCAAGGTAACTGTCAGTGCCTGGAGGGACACCTCCAGCCCCGCTTGACTTCTCCTAAGCAGCAGCTGTTTTAGGAAGTTTGCTTAGCTCTTTTTTTCCTTATCCTCACTCCACTCTTTTTAAAGTGACAGAGAAGCTATTTTAATTGATATGTATTGGTTTGAGCTTCCTTGTTCGCTGGTTTGGGACGAGTAGTAGCAGAATAACTGCTGCCCCTCTCTCTACAAAGATATGCCTTCATTTTGGCAGGAATCGGGATCAAAGGCTTTTCTTATCCTTTTAGACTTTGGCATTGGCTTTCAGGTCACATTATTGTCACCAGTGGCTTTAGGACATTCTCCAAAGTCTGTGTACTATTCAGCAATGGTCATGTATATAGGAGAAAGTGAATGTTCTCTGTATTTTTAATCTTACATGGACATGGTCTGTGTTGGCCAACATAGTTTCACTTCTTCTTGCAATAGACCTGATTACGTGTGCCAGAATTACCAAACTGTTGTACTGAGAACTCTAAAGTTTAGATCACATGATTTTTTCCAGGCAGTGTTATAAATAATTGTTGGATAAAATGTGTGATGTATTCATTAGTGGTGCTGGAGCCTGCAGCCAGCAGGGGGATTTATGCTGCTATGTTGAACCTCTTTCAGTTTCTCTAAAATTGAAGCCAAAAGTGACGGCAGTATGCCGTCACTGATGTACTGTTGTCTCTAACGCAAAGTTCCTTCATGAGTTTCACAAACTTGGAGCTGACATTGACTGCAGGGTGTGGTGTTGTTGATCTAATCAGCAGTGTGTCCCTATTGAGCGTATACCTTACCAACATCTGAACGCAGTGCAAGCTTAACTATATTTTGGTCAAGCTAAATTCAAGATATATAATCTTAATGGTTAGCTCTGTCTTTGTGTGATCTGATGGCACTTCCTGTTGAAAAGATGTGTAACCTGTCATTTTCCAGGAAAACGTAGACCAAAAGATAGACTGACAGATGAAGACGTGCACCTAGGCAGCAGAGCTAATCCTCCCAAGGCAAATAGTTTGATTGGCAAGGGAGGTGGAAGTTTCCAGGAGGAGGAGGCCCTACATGGGCGACAGTCAAACAAGTGCACAAAACAAAGAAAACCAGCTCTGCAGCTCAGCTAGTTATGGCTGTGGGACATGTTCTGCTAAAGTGGACATGCAGGAATGAGCGACAGGCAGAAGAAGAGTAAATGAGATAAATTTGTAGACATGTTTTTTTTTCAAAGAAAGTAAATGTTTATTTAATATCCTTCAAATATTCCAGTAGAATTTCCAGTTAGTATAATTATTATTACATATATTGTTAGAAAACCCATGTTGTTTTAATCACTGTTAATTTGTTCTTGAAAGAAATGCTATTTAGTTTTATTATATTTCCGGTGAATTTCCATTTTTCCCACGTTCATGAAGGCATCATAGTCATGTCAACGCACCTTGCATGTGTGAGACGCCTTAGTTTAGAGAGAAGTATATCGTTTTTGCAATATTCGGCCGAATACTTTCAGTTGCCGAATATTCAGTGCATCCCAAATAAATAAATAAACAAAGAGATATATAGATGTATATAAAGAAAATATATATAATATATATATATATATATATATATATATATAATATATAATATTATATATATTATTAGTCAGATATAATATATGATAGTATATAATATGAGTATATATATATAAATATAATAGATATAAAGAATATATATATATATAAAGATATATTATAATATATATATAGATATATATATATATAGATATATATATATATATATATCTTATTCATATATATATATTCTCTCATATCCATTATATACTATATATATAAAAGAGAGCTCATGTAATCAGTCTTGGCTGTTTCAGTGTGCTCAGAATTACCTTGTATGCATACAGACTGCTATAACTGAAAAATATGAATAGTATTGCTAGATGAGACTGCAGAGGTGACCTGCAGATGCCCCTCATTACTGTATTCAGTTATGCAGGAGAAGAGGCCAATGTGGAGCAACATGTACTGTTCTCTTAGAAAACAAGCCATTTTAACTTTAATGAAGTCTCCTGACAGACTCTCATGAGAGAACACATGCTAATACAGGGTGCTGTGGCACAGGGAGGATTGGTTTTGGCATAGAGTGTGAATTACCAGTCATGCGGTTTTGTTTTCAGTTGAGGCTCATTGATGATTGTGCTTAGTTGTAGATTAAACAAAAAGGTTTGGCTTAACTGTTCCCCATTAGAGTCACCGTGTCAAGCTCATTAGCCTTTAATCACTAATAGCCATCAAGGGTTAGTTGGGACTACATTTCACTCCCTCCATCACCTAATAGCTGAAAATGATGTGAGTGACTGCCGACTTTAAAGAGCACACAGTGGCCTTGTCACACACCATGCACCACTGACTCAAAACTCACCCTAAAAAACGCACACATAGTGCATGCGCATACACACACATCTCCATTTTGATTTGCTTGATCAGCTCCTGCGTCTTTGTTGCTTTTGAATTTATCCTTCATTATTCATAGAACATGCCCCGTGCCACAAAGGCATTGATAAATTATAATTTAGATAATAAGCTGAATGCTGCAGGTTTTTTGCTGCTATTTGCTCCAAAATGTTGCTTTAATAAGTTCAGTTTAGTGCTGACATGTCTAAATGGAGATATGCCATATAATGCAGCCTAGACATGCTACCTTTACGCAGGTGTAAAATTCACTTCTGAATTCACTTCAAAACACCCACTGTTGTCCAATTTCCCACTCAAGACACAATTTTCGCTTGAGTGTGAAGTAGTATTTTGTCATACTGTTTTTATTTTCTTTCACAATAATATATTCTATACTAATATTAAGTTTATCTGAATGTCCACAGTGCCACTGTTCTCAACTTGTTACATTGGGTCATGCCGCTTGTTTATCTTTCGACTTTTTCAAAATAATTTCACATGAGCGCCATAATTCTTTCAGTCAGTTTAGAACGACGCAGTTTCAATTTCAAGGTGTGTTGCGCTGCTTGATGCAATTGCCATATTTTAGGTTGTGTGTCTGTCCCCACAGAAAGGTATTTTTTCCCACTGGCAAACAAAGAACAAACCTGGAGCCGCTGGCTCCTTCTCTTAAAATCTAGTGGTTGTTAAGTGCAGCATATCGACATTGCAGACCTAAGGAGTGCTGCTGTGAGTCAGTATTTGACTTTGCTGTATTGATATACTGTTTTCTTGACAGTGTTTTACTAACATGACTCTGCTGGTACACAATAATGCTATCAAGATGCAGTAGCGTCTTAGCATTATCACAAGGTGTCATCATCTTCTGCACTATAATATGCACATATTCATGGAGGTATCCTCGAATAACTGTCATGTGTAGCCCCAACAGAGTAACAGTGGATAACAGCTTAGGTCAGTTTAACTTCATTTAGTCAGCAACATAACGCAGCACAAAGCTGATGTTACTATCATGTTAGTTTAATCTTCACTGGCTGAGGAAATACATGCACTGAAGCATCATTTATATGCGGGACCATAATTTACCTTGCAATCCTTGTTTTCCCTTTACTTTAATGGCCTTTCTCTCCTTAACGACTCCCTGAAGATCTTTTCCTGTGAAAACATTTGCATGCACGCACGCACGCATGCCCATGTGTGCCCTCTCACGCACGCACACACAAACACACACACACACACACACACACACACATGCGCATAGTAGTGTGTGCTGGTGTGGAGGGTTTCTAACTCTAACACAGTCTGTGTCTCCCCGCCGCATTAAAAAGCCAATTTCCTTTTAATAGCAACAACAGCTGGAGCTGACAGGGCCTGTGTCTGCTGATGGAGCAAACAGCTCCAGACCTGTCCTGCAGCTTAGGCCCGGCTGCCTGCCTCATTACTGGAAAAGGAGAGAGAGAGATGGTAGGAGGAGGGAAGAGGAGAAAAGGATGTAGACTGTGCACTTCCAAGGCTGGTGTTAGACATGTTTTGGTGTTGTATAATGTAAAACACTGCAGCACAAAGTGCAGAGGCTTGGAGAAACGTCGAGCTGAAGAGGAAAAACTGTTAGCATTAGGTATGATGGAGCCCCCGAGATGATACCCTTTTATAGCACTGTGTTAACTGTGTTAACTATCTTTCACTTACAAGTCACACTTACTCATTCTGCTTCCCACCTTCCCTTCCTCCCCTCCAGTGCACCTGGTTGAGTCCCAGGAGATGGCTGAATCTGCAAGAATACCAGAGCAAGAAGCTGATGCAAGAGAGTGGCGTGGCAGTCCAGCGTTTCTATGTGGCCGACACAGCTTCCGAGGCCCTGGAGGCTGCAAAGAGACTCAGTGAGTGGAGGCACACACACACATAAATACATATGTGCAAGAGCCATGCTGTTCATTTTTGTCCATTTGATAGAGAAAGGAGCAGTCTGCCTTGAGTGTATAATTTGATGCAGAAGCTCTGTACAGCATACGTTGTACTTTTTTCTCTATATTTGGCAAATTTTTGAATTAAATCTGGAAAAATCTGATCAAAGAATTAAGCAAATGAGACCCAGCATTCAGTGGCAGCTTTACAGTTTTAAGCACTCACTGTGGGCACATTTGGTTCAGTATTTAATGCGTATTGAGGTTCAATTCTCAGTAGTATTCTAAAGGCCAACTCACACCGGACGCGGAACGGAAGCGGAACGGAAGCGGAACGGCACCGCCGCGGTCACCGTAGCAAATAGAATCCAGTCTAGTCAATGAGAGCACTCACACCGGGCGCGGATCAGCCGCGGATCAGAAGCGTCCCAGAAGCGGCTCTCCGCGCCACGGCGCGAGCTTTCCGCAGGATTTCTATTTTTTCCGCGAGCCGCGGCTAAACCTCGTAAATTTCAACAGAGCACTGCGCACCAGACAGGAAATCCGACACAGAATCAACATAATAAACTTCCGCCCCCCTTCAAAATAAAACACAATACACAGTTCATGTAGCTTTTTACAACTTCACATCAACGTTACGTCATGACCGGTGGCACCAGGTGATCAAAGATCGATCAAAGGGTCTCAACGAGAGACTAATTGTTGAAGTGGAACAACACACAATCATTTATGACACAACAGATGCTTTTTATAATCTGCTCCACGTCGGAGAAGCAAAGTCAGCTGTTTGTTGTTGTTGTTTTTTTTATACACAGTTTATCGCGGGGTCTCGGGTATGTCCAGGATTCTCGCGTGATCTCGTGATCTCGCGATCTCGCGTGAATACGGCCGGCTCGCTCCGCTTCCGTTCCGCGGCTGATCCGCGTCCGGTGTGAGTTCACGCCGGGCAAAGTACCGTTCCGCTTCCGTTCCGCTTCCGTTCCGCATTCGGTGTGAGTCCCATGTAACCCAGTTGATTTGTGGTTAGCTCAGCGTCAAATAGACTCATTCTGCAAGTGGTTGTGTCTGGTTTGAGCACAATAGCATTTTGAAACAATGAAACAATTTTAAAATGTCATATACTGTTTGATGGCAATATAAACATGTGGCCACATCACTTTAGATGTGCTATGTTGTATAGATTTACACAAGATAATTCTTTACTTTGATAAGGCTTCAGTGTGTGACCGTTTTAGCAGCACTGTGACTAAAAGTGCGACAGAACATTTTCATTGGTGGTTCCACTGGTCAGACAGAGGGTGTGGCTGAGCTCCACGCACATGCAAACACAACAGACAGGATGAGGCATGGCTATGGCTGCATGTTATTCACACAAAATCCGGGAACGTGGCTCCTTCCTGCTGGGTTTAAAGGAGGTGTGCTGTGTTTGTTTGTGCTTTTTGACGCAACCACCATGAAATAATCAAAAAATAACTTCACTGATTCACTGCTCTTTGTTCTCACTAATGCTGCCTTCTCTCTCCATTCCCCCTTTATCCGCAGTCTTCAACTTTCAGTGTTATTATGAAAAGCCAACAACAAATCTAAACGGAAAAAGGCGATCAAATGAATCAATCTATTGAAACTGAGGATTTCCTTCAAGGATTTGTTTTAGGTTAACATAAAACATAGATGGGCATTTGAGGCTTCATTAAAATACATCATAGAAGCTTTGGATGTAAAACAAATTGCATTGGGTAAAGCCATAAGATTCTGCAAGGACATGAGAGCAGTGCACACTTTTGTTAAAGTTGTTTGAGTTTGATTTATTTGATTGAATTTTTAATTTTTTTTAAAATTGAGGTAATGGCAGTTTCTTGAGTGTGCTTTGATTTAAATATAGAAAAACATTTTTCCGCAGCATTATCCCTGTTTTAATAATTTATATAGTGTGTTCTGAAATTACAATTACACTGTGTACGGGAACTGACAAACTTAAAATGTATTATTGAATGCAATTAATTCATGTGCTGGTTCACTTAAATAAAAAAAAAAATTAGGGGCACCAGTGTTCTGTTTGATAATGGCTCAGTTGTAGGGTTTCTTAAAATGTGATCTGTTTGTAATTACTGTGTAGTTGTACTTCTGTACACTGTGAAGCCTTAACAGTCCTATTTGTGCTGCACGTCACTTTGGTCACGTGCAAATGGCTGTGGCTAATCACGGCTGAAGTTTCAAGTTTAATCACGTCTTCGTACTGTATGCTTATGTGCAGAAGCCTGTGTGGTTTTTTTCCACTTAGTGGTTGCGCCTGCTCGGTTTTTCATCATGCGCCCATCCACACTAATTTGTTTCACAGCTTTGCGTGTTCAGTTTCTCACATTTTGTATGTTTTTTTTGTTTGTTTGTTTCATTTATTTATTTTTAATCGTTGATTGCAATTTGGATTATTGCCACCATACACCTACACAAAACCATGCTTTGTGTAGGTGTATGGTAAAGTGTCTGAAACTTTATTCTTGTAACACAAATCTTCACAAATACATTGTACTGAACAAAGATGGTTTAACACACATTTGTATGCACCCACACATGGCCTTCTCTTCCATTCCCTACCTTCCTTGTTCTACTTTCTTCCCACACACCAAACTGGCCAGCACATGCAGTGTATATTTCCACCCTCAGCTTTATATTTTATTCAGTGTCCTCTCCAACTACAGCAGCGGTTTTCTGATAGTGCATCCAGGTTGGTTGTCAGCCAGCAAGGTGCCACTCTTACCGCTGCGTTTGGACTCCAGCACCTGGGGTGCTTCTTTCAGTGGTCCTGGTTGTGATGCAGACAAAGATAAACTAAATAGGAGGAAGAGGATATATATTTTCATGACAGTACCTATATTACTTAGGTAGGGGAAGAAATTGAGAGACAGAAAACCTGGAAAGAAGAAGTTAGATAGGAACAGACAGCTTAATAAAACCCAGGCTAGACTCGAGGGTTGATTTATGTATAACTCAGTATTTGCTGGGTTTATTTTATTTTATATATTTATTTTGAGATAGCATTTGTCCATAGTTATAGGCCTGCATTGAATTTTTTCTCCTGGCAACTGAAAAGTAGCAGGTTTGGGTTGTTGTAAAATCTATTTTAGGACATTTCAACTGTATGTTAAACTGCAGAACACTGTACGTGCAGAGGGAATGGAACTTAATACAAACGGTGACTGAAAATGATTTATCATTGCGGATTGTCCACTGCAGAGGTAATTGCATGACTGCAGTTCAGAAATCTTTTTTTTTTTTTATTGGTTTCTTCAACCAGTATTTCAAACGCAGTAGCAGAGAACTTACACTTTTCCTTTGCGCTCCATTGCTTTCCAGAAATGGACAAGACGTGTTAAATTGCCCAGCATTAGCTCTTAATTAGCAGCAGGGCATTCAAATGAACTGAACTATGGCTGTGACAGTTTACATCATGCGTGTTTATTCACTGCTGAAATTGAAAATATGCGGCAACTCAGATTTTTGCTGCTCTGTCAGTAATCTGCGGTTGGCTTAGTAAATCAACCCTTCTAATCCCACTGTGCACTTCAGAGCTGCTTTATCTTCTCATCTCCATTTATGCGCTAAGCTTTGGTCGTGTGTGTGTGTGTGTTTCCCCCGCTTTTTGTCCTGTTACTATTGCTGGCTCACCATTAAAGTGTGCAAGCTATCATCTACTGATGCTTAATTTCTACACACTGTGTCCTTTCATGCTCTCACATGAATCTACAGGGCTCACTCTTGGGTCGAGTTAGGTCACACATTAATGTGATGGAGAATGAAAGACAGAGCGAGATCAGTAACCTCTTTGGTTAAGATCAGTTGGGCTGAAATGCAAACTGAAACTGTTAAGCTCTGACTCCCAGGGGATGAGGCTGAGGCAGGGTTTGAAGCCAGTCCTCGATGGAGCTCCTTTCATGGCTTTCCACTGTACATGACACGGTGTGTGGTTCTGTATTAGGGGCATCTGAGTTGACCAGGTGCATCTCCAATGGATTTCTGTGTGGTGCTGATATCCTGCTGTGAGTCCTTGGGTCTCTGCATACACAATAGAATGAAGCAGTCAAGCATGTAAGCACAGACACAGATGAATGATGTGTGTGGGGTAAGCTTGCCCATATGAACACAGAAACTCTCACACACATGTACACCAAGCAGTATTCTCCTCTTTGCTACACTCACTTAACCATGGAGTGGTTAAGTTGACAGTTCAATTGCAGCTGTGCTATATAGAAACTCCTCTCAGTCCTTTCGAGTACTGTAGAGTGGTCCAACTCTCCTAAAGTAGACACAGATTGATCTGTTCTATTACTGCTGCGGACAAATAGCTTAAAATCTTTCTCCTTCTATCAGAACATAAAAAACATGGGCATGGACCACTGGTTCCCTTTTAACTTGAATGACAACTCTCAGGGGAGAGTTTACATCGTGGCAGATGGGTGACTCACAACCTGCTAATGACTCATGGAAAGTAGGCTTTGAATTCTGTGGCCCCATACTGGGAGAGCCGTGCAGGGAGTTATCAGAAAGTCCAAAGTTTTTGTAATGTGTGCTCCACTGGGACACTGAAAAAATGGTACCTTAATGCCTGCTGCCTGTCCAAAAGCAATGATGTGGATCCACTAGTCTCATACCCAAACTGTTCATGTTTGTGTGTCTTGACAGCCCAAGCTCTAAGCTGTATTTTTGAAAAAATCAACTTTTGGACCTTGAAGTTACATAATCTAACTTTTTAATTTCTGATGTTTTCATTTAAAATGTTAAAGACTCTTGTCCTTTTTAGTTAAGCTTTCACATTTGTGGATATTTAATTAGATATTTAGGTATCTAGTCATTTTGTCGGAACTAAGACAGTACTTATTTATCCTACCAAAAATGTGCAATGTGTCAACAGTGAACGGGCAAAGTACAAGTAAATGTAAAATCAATAATTGATGCGTGTAATGCCATGCTGCAGTCAGGTATAAGTAGCCACCTCTATTTCTGTCCTTTTTAAAAATGTATGTGATCAAGCATCTTTTAGCACTTAAGTAAGATATTTGCTCACTTTATACACTAATAAATAGTACAGGTATTAATGTAACAAAATGGACAAATAAAAAATGTAGTACAAGTTTGAGTAAAGACATTGTCAATCCGACTCAATGAGAGAACAAATGTTAAGGCTTTTATAGAGCAATACATGCACACCTCAGTGCATGCCTTTAGAGAAAGGAAATTGAGTAAGAACTTCTTCCAATAAATCACTTGAAGTTTTTTGGGGGAAACTTCATGTAGTGCATTGTTACTAATAACCCCATGTTTGAAAAATGAAGAACAATAATAATAACAACAATAATAATAAGCTTTATAACACACAATAAAAGCAATAAGTCTTTAAAAAAAATTAATTGAGTGTGTTTTCAAAACAGCTAAATAACTTGGGGCAAGGCCCCTCAGGACTTCATAAGTAATGAGTAAAATCTTAAAATCGACTCTGTAGGTAAACGGTGGCCAGTGTAAGAAAGCTGGAATTGGTGTTATATGATTGTCAAGAAGTCAAAGTCCTGGCAGCAGAGTGTCGGATGAGCTAGACACGAGAGGGATTTTTTACTGATGCCAGAGAGCAACAAATTACATTAATACAGCTGACTGGTTATGAATACTTATATGATAATTTCCAGATTTTTAGCAGGCAGAAATGATCTGATCCCTGAAATGATTTGGAAGAGGTTGTCTGATCCCCTTCTGAATTGTGTAAATATATTATTGATAACAGTTTATATCTTGAGTCAGTGCAAGATTGAATTGCTTTTCCTTTTCCATTGATGTGAGCACTCTCATATATACACTGATATGCTGTGTATATAGACACACCTGCATACTGTATGTGTATGCAGGTTTTTCAACAAAGACCTGGTTGCTATCTACCTATTTTGAGATATCACACTCAAGTCCAGTAATGAATATAGATTCCGTTTTTGCCTTCGAAGCAAATATGCATAGCCTTTCACATGCACACAAATACACACACACACATATACCAATACCTGTGCCCTGCTACAGCCAAAGAGAATGTGATTATGCAGTCCACTTTGTGTATCGCCACCCGCTTGACAGATGCATCTGTTGAGCAAATCTTGATGGATTTTCAGTCTGAATTCTAAATCAAAACCACATTTTCCTTGCTGCGAGAGCCCTTCATGTCTGCCATGCCTCCTGCCTCCCCCAGCAATCATTCATTGACAAAGCGGCGATGGAAGAAAACATTGCTTTGGATTCTTATCTTCACCGCATGTTGAGCCTGTGTGATGAATGGGAGCAACATATACTCGTGTATATGAACACCTCATATCAGATGATTGTGGAATATGTTGTCCTTTCTGTACCACTGTCACCTACCTAACTTTTCTTTGCCAAATTGTGTCGCAATTACATTTTCTGTATCTTTTGTCTTTTTGTTTGCTGTGTTTTTGTTTTCAGTTTTCAATGTTACCTTCATTTCTCCCACTCCTGTTTCACCTCAGTCTATCTCTGCTGCTCTCTTTCACTTTTTTGTGCATAGCACATCCTCACTGCCAGAATGACAATTAACAGAGGTAGGAAGCAGTTTAATTTATTTCACTCCGTTATGAATATTCAGTGTAAACAGAGCAGTTTTTATGCACGCCTGTCAAATCTCATGTGTGCTTATTAGAGGAATACTTAATTTAATATGTTGGCTTGCTGAATAATAGTGAGCTACCTTGACATTAACTCGTTGATGTGGCTGTTGTGTGCGTGTGTGTGTGTTGTGTTTGCAGGCGTTCAGATTTAGTTATGCTTCTGCTTTTTTGTGAGAAGGGAAAGGGAAGAAGAGATCTATAGGATCTGCTCATCTTATTGAGGCGCACATTACTGTCTTAAGATGGCATCCCTGAAAGCACTCAGAATGTAGTTGGCTGAGGCAAAAATCAGCTCCATCCAGCATTGAAAACATAAACATTTTGTTGGCTGTGCTAGAGAGGCTCCTTTTCTGGCCACTTCAAGAGCCCTTAAAGCCAAGTCAATGAGGTTCATACTGTGCCTCAGAAGATGTGTAAATAAAAGTAGCTCAAGGCCAAGGACACTGTTGTTGTGTGTATCCTAAAGTGATTGTTTTCAGTCTGCTCATTTAGTTGTCTACTCTCTGTGGCAGCTTAGACCCCCTCTATGCCTCCTGGCCTGTGATCTGCAAATCTCTCCTCACAATACTGGCTTAAATTGTATTGTGCCATGTCTGCCGTTAGTGTTTGTGCCAGTCTTCTCAGTAAGACCTAAGCATTTTGGGTTATTTTCAGATGCACAGATGCAGTGCATAAATTAAATGTTGAGTAAATGTCCATTCAGATGATTCATCGAAATATCATGCATGTAAAGTCAGCCAAGCAGCCAGCTTCTGACACTATCAGAGGATCAGCTGCTTCATTGCACCCATCCTAATGTATGGTGTGATTTGGTTGTTCACATGTGTGTATGATAATATCAGTAGACATTTTATTAAAAGATTACATTAGATCCTTACATAAAAATACATTATAAATATGTGCTGCGTCATCCATATTCAAGTCAGGGGTTGCATGAGAAAACTGCAACAACCCAACCTGTAGCAATCCAGCCGAGAAGTAAAGGCATGCACCAAAAAAAGCACTAGGGATGGGTGAGATAATTTGATTTTTCTTCTCACGGAATCTGGTGGTATGGGTTTCCCATTGTGCACTGAGGTGCAGAGGAGACTCTCTGCACAGCAGCCTCTGCTGGATGGACTCCCAGACACACTGCATTTCCCCATCACTAACAATGCGGAGAGACATGGGATATACCAGCCAAGGGCATGTTGGAAGGACCCAGTGGCATAAAGCGCCAGGGCAGCTGCAACTGTTACAGCAACTGGGAGGACAGACAGGCCATAAAATCCTGATCATTGGTTCACTGTTTGATATATGTAATCTGTACATCCATATTTTTAGATATCTGATATGAGTGTTTGCTTCAATTCATTACATTCACTATTTGCAGTAAAGGCGTGAAATAAAATGCTAGTCACAGATATAAGATATGCTGTATTACACATGCTTACACTTTGTGTGCCTCCACATTATTTTTGCTGGTGATATCAATGGTTCAGCTTTTTCTGGCAGGGTTCAGACAAGCATTTACACCTCCGACTGGGTTTGGCGCTGGTGAATGAGATCATCTAGAGAGTACCATATGCTTCTTCACTAACCCAACGCACTGCCTAGCCTGTGCCATCTGTCATAGAAGTGCTCCTTCCCACCATTGGCATCACCACGAGCCTTTCCGAGGACTTCCTTAACCATGCGTGACGTTTGCATTTTACCGGCGTCCTCCCTTGTACACCCTGCTCCCCCCATGCTGACTGACCTATGTGCCAGTGGAGATTGTGTGATATGCTTTCTCAGTTTATTTATTCACAAGCTGTGCTGATACATGTAACCCATCTGAAAAGTTATGTGTGGAAGCATTCTGTATTTAATGGAAAAATCATGGATAAAAAGGAGTTGCTGTGCTAGCTTTTGAAAAAAGCAACTGCCTTTACAGTAAGAAACATTACCACAACAGCATATCCAACTAGGTGACTCAAGTGCGATAGTGGAGATCACAGCGGATGAATGGAACAATGTCAACTCTACAGTTTAGTTTAGGATCAGGTTATGTAGGCTATGTACAAATTCATTCGAATCAACTGTGTGTCATTTGAACGTGATTTTAAAAAATGACAGCAATGTTTTTATGTTCACTGACTTCAAGAAATGTTGTCCTTTTTAAGTAGAGATGGGTAATAAAATGCATCGGACTGTGACTCAAGAACTGGCTCCAGTCGAGAACCGTTTCTAAATTGTCCGATCCATCAGAATTTGTATGCCACCAAGTTTGTCACCATGTGTTTCTGACAGTTGTACAATGCAAAACAAGGATGTCATTATGTGAAACTCATGCATCGACAATGGTGGAAATTTGCAGCTAAAAGAGAAATGGTTCAAAGCGTGGCTTAATTTCATGAAGAAAGATGGCAACAGTGCTAGTTGTAATGTTTGTAAAATGTTAATTTCATCATTTCAAGTAGGTCCTTAAATATGTATAAGTGTGCCAAAATGCAGACTAACAGGCTTCTATGATACATAAAGCAACCAAAGAGTGCAGCTTTATTTGATCATAAATGATCAGTGCTTTACAGTTGAGTTTTTTTTTCTTCTAAATTATATAAAATGTTTTCATACCTGAGTCAGATTTCTTTGTTATAAGATGTGCAGTGTAGAACATCACCATGGCGTGGGCGTTGAGGTAGTGATATGCTTCTGTGGCTCTTTTATATTACGGTGCCCCAACACTTACTCACTGATAAAGCCTTTATCTGAAAAATACTGGCCCTAATTGCATGTTTTATTAAGGCTATTCCATGCTTCATTGAGCAGTGAATTTGTAAGAAGCAATGCAGTGTTTTTTTTTTTTTTCCTTTTCCTCTCCGTGTGCCTTTTTTTTTTTTGCATTCACTCCTCACATTCACTCTTTTTTTTGTCTACCTGGATCTGGATAACAGCATTGTATGCGCATTAGGTTCTTTTATCATCAAATTTTATTATGCGTGACTCTCCTGTCTGTCTGATACCAATCCTGTCTCACTACCGATTAAGAAAATATGTGGACAAATTAAACGTTTTTTATTTTTGTTGAATGAAACAAGGAAAAAACCAGAGCTGTACTACACACCTTATGGACACACAGGACCTGCTTCCCATGTAGGGACAGACAAATAACAAATATATATCTTATTGTCAAACATCATTAAAACATGGAACATGACCAGATCTCTCCTCACTTCGCATCACCTCCCTTCTCATTTACAGTACCCACTCGAGCTGCCTCACGCACTTCAACACTTCAAGCGCCTTTTAAGACTACTTTCATCTTGCCCCTTCATAAAATGAAGCGTAGTCTCTGGTGAAAAGCGCTGACAGTAGCAGTTAGTGCTGAGAGTTGGCTCAACCACGGACCTTTCACTTCTGTCTTTGTCTGAAGTAGTGAGGGATAAGACGGCCTTCTTTGAGCTCTGTGTGTGTCTGTGTACACACCAGCTGGAACCCATGTCATTTCCTCTTCTCATTGGTCTACTGGACAGAGGCCACTGACGCAGCTGCTCATCTACTGAGGCAACTGATTTTTATAATGGTCTCTTGAACTTCAAAAGAATATGTTTTCTCAATCTTACAGGATATTGTGCTTGTATTTTTGCCATCTTTATTGTCTTAATGCCAGTCGGTCCATTTCCATAAGCAAGCAGTTACCACTGTCTGTTTCCAATGTAAACACAGCACTAGCCCGATTGTAAAAGCAGCAGTGACAACAAGAAAGAGAGTCTGTTTAATTATGTCTGTTTCAAATGGGTGAGCTTGTGTCTAGAAACACCAGGCCCAAAGCAGTTCACTTTTTCTAATAAGGTTTCCTGCAACAGTCCCAGTGATAGTGTCAGAGTAGGTGAGAATGTGTTTGGTGATGGCTAGCTAAATGACTTGATGATCATCAGAGCACTTACAACTGACATGTGGCTAAATAAAGGTAAAATAAATGAAATAACTTAAGCTAGTATTATGCAGCTTAATGCATGGTGTATATAGTTAAGTGAATTAAGAATGAATATTGTGTGCTGTGTTTTCAGTGGGTATCTTGATTTTTTTTTTTTTAAGCTGATCAAGTATCTTTCAAACAATGGCATGGCAGCTGATTTCTTCTTTAATATTATTTTAATAATGCAGGACTTGGACCCACAGAGGTCAGGATATTGTGATTAACAATTCAATTTTCTCCATTAATTGTGACAGCTCTGAGATCGCAAAAGATGTGCTCTCACTTGACAAGAGAAGTTGAGATACAGCAGTCGGATTGTGCCAGTGTACCAGCACTCAAGAGAAAAATGGGGGTAGACTCATGTCGAATCTGGAAAATATGACTGTGGTGTGGAAGTGTGTTAATTTACGTGGGTTTACATGGAACATATTAGAAGTATCTGCATTTATGTATGCTGCTTTTGTGTTTATGGATCCACACCGACAACCTTTAACCAATGCCCTGAACATTTGAAGTCTCTTAGTAAAGCTTGTGTTTGGCTTCCAATTCCTCTGAGGTGACTTCTGTTTTACACTCTTGACATTTGGCCATTTTGTGTTTGACCATTTTGTCCTCAGTGCATACATTACCCATTACTGTGTCTTTGTGTGTGCACTGCAAATGTGCAGTTTGCAAAAGAGCAAAGTTACATAATTATACAATCATATTGGTGTTCTTTGCCCATTTGTGTGGAATATTAGCATATTATACCACTTACATAGGATGAGACTGATCTGAACTCTGCATACTAATAAAAGAAAATCACTTGACCAATTTACAACTATTTACCCTGCTGGTGCTGTTTACGTGGCCAGAGTTTGAAACAAGTATTATGTTAATAACTTCTACATAAATGCGTTGAGGCCCATTTACATAGCTATTAACTGGTAATGTCAAGTCAAAACAACATTGCTCTTTCGTCTGCATTTTACAAACACATCCTGACCTTTTTCTCATGCTTTCCTTTTAGTCCCTCTCTTTTTAGCCCTCTTGTCTCCTACCTCTTTCACACTCCTTCCGATTTGTTTACTCACTCACTTTCTCTCTTTCATTCTTACTTCAGTCTGCTGTTGCTCTCTTGCAGTTATCCTCTGTCTTTGTCTGGAGAGCTTAACGCCCCTCAATTTATGCCCCCCTCCCCCTCCCTCTTGTGAGATAAACGTAGTACTACAGCAGTACCCCTGTGTCCTCGCTTGCCACCTTGATCACATTGTAGAGGATATAAATGAGTGCAGGGAGTTAGCCGGAGTGAGCTGCAGGTATCTCTACCTCAGCACCCCCGCTCCCTGCAGGGCTCCTGCTGATGGACGGAACAGCTCTCGTCCCTTCAGAGGCTCGGCCTGTCACACAGGAAGACAGATGTTAGTCTGCGGTTTTCCTGTCTACACTACCTGCCAAGATAACACAGACCCGATGAAGAGAGAAGACAGGGTCGGGCTGGACTGAAACAGGAGGTTATTAACACGGGCACAGCTGCCCACTGACAATACAGTACACCGCACCAGCTTCACTCAGAAACACATTAGTAGGCTGTATGATAATAGCAAACACTTGCATATACAGACATTTTGAGAATGTGCTCTAAAGCACGTAGACGATACAAGAGCACAGCCGTAAGCCCAGATACAAATTCTGCTGGCCTCTTCAACGACCTGTTGTCATTGTATACATTAGCTGGCTCATAGATCTGTCGTTTACTAAGAAAAAGCCATGCATCGGAAATTGTCTTAACAGCTGTAAATAGGCTTTGCAGGGTAAAGCGGCCTGTCTCTCAAAGAGCTAATTTCTGTAAGCAGCTTAGTGTTTCCACCTCCTCATTACATGACCTAACCTATTCATGCTGTGGGTGAGATGTGGAATTATTTCTCACATATCCCCTCTATCGCATTACGATGATACTAATGTGCCAGTACAAGTGAGCATGTCACCTAATATTTGCTGTCATGGTGCTGCATAAATCCAAGCTACCTAGTCATGTTGGCATTCGTGTGTGTAGATTCAGATGTGGGAATTGTACTGATGGGATAAAATGGACAAACATCCTTGTGTTTTTTTTTTTGTAGGGATTTCTAACCATTAGGCACACTTCATTACTCATATTGTGGAAATGGCATTGCAAGTAGTCTTCTTGCCCACTGGCGCATCAAAAGCAGCAGATGTTGGTAGCTTTTAGAATAGTTTGAGGCTGCTATTATTCATGCTGAACTGATGAAAAATGTTCAGTCAATAATGAGAAGTGAGCGACTCATGTTTGTATTATCAACTTTACAATATTTTTATGGTGATTTCCCGGAACGCTGTTATCTGCAGACTATCTGCAGACAGTGTTTTTCTAGTTACCTTTTCTGATGTGGCTTGATTCTAATAAATGTCTTTTGCACAGGCTTCGTTCGCAAACAAACAATTCTCCCTAAAGATACGTAAGACACACAGCACCCATCGTTCCACAACAACATTATCATTACCGTCACCCCTCTGGTTGTATGGCAATGAAAAGCTCTCAGCCAGAGGTTTGAACTGCACCTTTCTGTCACTGAGAGGAGACCACGGCCATCTCAGGATGTCATTAGAAGTGCTGTCAATGTCTGAAAGCCAGGTGGACTTGTCCTCTAATGAGGACTCGGCCGTCATGCAAGCAGTGACTGGAGCAGGTGTCACACAGAGGTGCCGCTGTAGGTCCGGGACACTGATGTTCTCCTCTACCGAGTAGCACAGAGATGGCATCATTAGAGGCAGAGACGGACACAGGGACGGTGGGCTTAACCAGACAAGAGATGATGGTAATGATATATTTAGTTCCAGCAAACAAACAGATCAAATTGTTGTTGTCTTTGACTTTTTCTGCATCTAAATCTCATTGTTTGGCCCTTGTTATACAAGTCCCAACATTTGGTTTTCCACACGTCAGTAGCAATAGGACTTGCCCAACCGTGGTTAGGATTTATCAGTGTTTGTTGACTTTTCAACCTCGGCTGGACAGGGAGTAATATTTAGCTTTAAAAAGTCCAAGGTCATTATATGTCAAGGTCGATGAAAAAACAAGGTTTTATTTTCATATCTTTCCCTTTGGTTCACCTGCCATCACTGCATGAATGGAGAACAATTTTCTGTCTGACCTTTTCGCAGTCTGACAGCATTGGAAATGGTAAAAGTTTACGGAAAGCTGAACTTGTCCAAGATAATACCAGCGTTGCCGCCACGGTTAAAGGAAATTATCACACAAGACTTTAAACATTTAACAACACCTCTTCCATTTACTGGTCCTGCTTATGCCAAAGTGTAATTAAAGCATAATGTTTTAGCAAGTCTATTGCACTGGACAGCGAGCTGAAATATGTGATAATATGTGAAATATGTGTTAGGCTTACTTGACCTTTTTATACACATGCAAGGGACAACAGCACACACATTCAGTTTTCTGTTTTTAATTAGTAAAGCTTATCGGATAGTTGCTCTGTTTTAATTCTTTGAAACCATGCATTGCCTATGACTCTTGCTGTAGCAGGTCATGAGTACATTGTTCATAATATCAGTGAGCTACTGATGCGACACTGCAAAGAGCCCTGTGGAGAAATGAGTCAAAAGCTAGAGCTGCTTCAATAGCTTTCCGGAGCTAGCAATATGTGGTTGACA
The DNA here is from genome assembly GCF_000972845.2 of Larimichthys crocea. Lineage (NCBI taxonomy): Eukaryota > Metazoa > Chordata > Actinopteri > Sciaenidae > Larimichthys > Larimichthys crocea. The sequence goes on along the minus strand of NC_040016.1, from coordinate 3,952,752 downwards.
ACATAATTGAAGTTATTTAAAGACATGCCATGTGCCACTAGATGGAAGCAAATGGAAGCACAGATTGTTGTTCTTTCTACTTATAGTCCTGGAATACCCTTGAATTATAAATTATAGTTCAGCTGCTTGGAACTAATTCCAGAAAATACTTGGAAAAGGGTAAATACGTCCACATTATTTGTTTTTATTATTTTGGTAGACTGACATGCCAGACCTTGCCTGTTTGGCAGCAGTCAACACTCTCCTGTGTCATAACCAGGAGGTGTACTGTCATGATGAGCACAGATGCTAAAGGTTATCTGAAGGCTCAGGCACTCGCTGGTGTTGATTGCAGCTGTGTGTGCTTGTGTTTGTTTTCTCCCCTCTCCCAAGAGTTTGATTAGTCTTCTCCATTTAGCCGCCACATTACTTTCATTACAGCACACATGCACTCTGGGGAGGGCTGTCCTGATCTTTTTCTTTCTCCATGCAGATGGTAGCCACATCTTACTCTGTCTGGATTGGCACACAGCCTACATCTGTCCCTTACCAGCCAGCATTCCCCTCATGGCACAGCCTCGAAGGCTTAATTAAATATCAAACCAAAGCTAACGCTGCTGCTGGCCACCCATGAGCTACATGGAAAGCGAGGAGAGGGGAGAGGAGAATGGACCTTTCAGAAGTGCACAGAGAAGAAACCGAGTGAACAAAGTGCTGATAGTAGGAGTAACATCCTCTTTGCCAGATGCTGTCACTGGCAAGCAGACTGGGAGTTGATTTGCACTCATTACTGGGAAATGAGTAAGGCCTGAGGATGATGACCGCATTACTCCGATCGCATGTGATGTGATTGGAGATGTTGTGCGATGTTAATCTCCTCCCCTGTGTCCCCAAGTCATAGAAAGTAAATGGAGATGAAAATCTTTCTCCGCATCTTCACATTGGGTCGTGCATGATACAAATGGAAACGGAGGACTGATTATGCAACCAAAGCTCCCTCCCCCCAAGAAAATGGTTTTCATCCAACTAATAACCAAACCACTTTGTGTAGGGAGATGTTTCTAATCATTTTGGCTGCAACAAGTTAAGAAATAATTTGTTATGTATCTAGTGCATATACTCAGTTATGAAAATGTACATTGAAAGGAAACATCTCAGACAGAATCTACAATATATTGCTGAACATACTAAGAATGTAATATGTGTTGCCCTTCATTAGCGTGACCTCCCAGTTTACAGATTTAACGTTGAATTTCTCACTTCACGAGCATCCTGAGCCCAGTGCTCACCGGTGTCTGTACTGATTAACTTCAGACATGTGCCCTTCTTTCCCCTTATTCATCACAGTGGTTAGGTTGAACATGAAATCATGACTTTTTTCTGATTTTTACATACTACTGCTCATTTTCCGTCCACTCCCCGCCGTATTCCACACTCATTAGGGACCAACCTTTGTCTGAATGTTAGAGGCCATCTCATGTCTGTCATACTACCCAGATAATGGCCGACCTGCTCTTTACCATGCACCATGTACACTGTGATCTTTGAGGACATCATTATCCTCTATGTGTTTCTACAGGGAGGGAGGTTCAATGTTAACCTGTGTATTTGGTCTGTTATTGTATGGCATTTGGTTTATTTAGTTCTTTTTATGCTCTCTGTGAATGCACGTCATCACGCTATATCTCATTGTCTTTCTTGTTTCATAAAGTTTCCTCTTATTATCAGTACACTGTTCTTTCAGTGCCCATTCATAATTGCTGACATTGCTACAATATCTTGTTGTGTGCCGCATAATAAGCAGGTTTTCTATCAATTACTAGTGCAGCAGGAATGAGCACCTGCCTTGTTCTCACCCCATTACCTTTCCTGGCACATTACATGCCTTTTAATACATTTAATATATCTTCACTTTAAGACCATAGCTGGGGTTTTTTTAAAGTCCCCATCAATGTGTCAATACTCTTACCTTTCTCCACACCTGAAACAATGCAATCTCCGTACCAGGCTACATCCTTGTTCTTCAACTCATTTCTTTTTTTCTTCTGTAAAACCAAAAGTCATTTCCTCTGTGCCGTCCCTCTCTGCTGCACATGCCTGTAGGACACACTATTTCATCTTGCTTTGAACTCTTTTAAATTTTGCACAGTAGCCGTTTTTTATTAACATATTTATTCATTTATGATTCCTCTCAAAAGCTCTTTGCATATGAGCACACCTTTATTCTCTCATTCTCTCTTTCTTTCTCCCCTCTCAGCTCTCAACACTCCACAGAGAATGGGCCTCACTAATGCAGTGTTAGTTTAATCCCTGCCACCCTGTCAGAGGCTATTTTCTCTGGGTCCCTTTCTCACCACAGCAGCAGTGAGCACAGCCAGAGTTTTTAGGCTCTCTCTGCTTACCAGCACCTGTCTGGACATTCTCCATCCGGCTCATAGAGTTTTTGTCAAGGGAGGAGCTTGTCTCCAGTCCTCAAGGTCAAAGTGTCTTTCTAGCCATTGCACGGCTGATCATCCTCTTCCACTCTCCCTACCACCTACTTCCCACCCTGATGGCAGCCACCTGTCAATGGCTGAACTCCCCCACCTAGATAATAATAACCTAGCCAGAGACCATCTTTCATCAAGTGTCCTAGCCCCATTTGAATAAAGGGAGATTGTGGGCAGGATGCTGAATAGACAGCTGAGGGGCCTCCTCCTGATGTGCGAGTTCTTGCAAGGTGGCAGTGACAGCAAAGGGGAGGCAGTATGGTTATATAATTGGAGCAAGGTCATGTGAAAGTTTCCAGCAGTTGTGCTGTGGCATCCAGTTACAATCTCATTGCAATAAGGGAAATAAGCAACGAAACCCACCAATGAAACAGTTCAAGTGGATATTGAATGTAGATGGTATATATATGTGTATATATATAGCCATGCTGGTGTCATAGACTGTTCACCACTTTGGTCGAATCTAAAATATTTCCACTACTATTTGATGGATTACCATGAAATTTTGTGCAGACATTTATGTTCCTGAGATAATGACGCCTGCTGACTGCGATCCTTTGACCTTGACTTAAGTTGCACCATGAGGCCGTGAAATGTCTGAACTAATATGAACTAACTATTAGATGGATTGCCATTTAACTTGGTACAGATATCCTTGGTGTCCTAACAATGAATCCTAATAAATGTTTTCCCCCTCACTTTTCTTTATAAGTTTCCACTTATCCAGTAAAAAATAGATTCCCAGACAGTATCCTAATGACTTGATGATTCAATGACTTTTCTCTATTTCACCATCTGGTCCACATGTATGGTCTTGAGTTAAATGTCCCTACAACTATAGGACGGATTGCCATGAAAGTTGGTGCAGACATTCATCCTCTGATGTTTTCTTGCAACATCATCGGGTAAAAATTTTGATCTGTCTACTTGATTTACGACCAAATACCTGCAAAACCAACAACATTCCCATCAGCCTCAGCTGTACTTTGTGTTCAGGGCTATCATCAGCACATATTGGCATGCTAACAGTCTGAACTCAGATGGTGAACATTACACCTGCTTAGCATCAGCGTGTTAGCATTGTCACAGTTGGCATATGGATGAAGACTCTTGCTCTAAGATCTTACATCTTATACATTACATAATTGCTGTAATACATCGTAATCAGCAGTGCTGGGGTAATTTTCCTGGTGAGCGGGTGCTGACCTTTTAAAGTGTAAACTTTTTCCTTTCTGACATAATCCCTGATCTTCTCACATATCACACTCACCTGCTCTCTTTTCATCTTCCCCTCTGCCTCCTTCAATCAGATAGCCAGATAAGTGGCAGACTCAGGGGGGCATCCAAGGTGCTGAACCTATATCTTAAGTGCTCTGTCTCTCTTTCTCTGTTTTTCTTCCCTTCCTTTTGTCTGTCGCTCTCAAAATCCGTCTCTCTTTATCTTTCAGATGCCAAGGAGATCGTGCTGAAAGCTCAGATTCTGGCTGGTGGCAGAGGCAAGGGTGTGTTTGACAGTGGCCTGAAAGGTGGAGTGCACTTAACTAAAGAGTAAGTATGCCCTCATGTGCATTACACACTGAGAGTTACTGTACGAGATGGATTCCTATTATTTCTCGTGCGACAGCGGCTTTTAGATTGAGGAGGCTGAAAGAGCTCTCTGAAGATGCTCCCTTGGCACAAAGACACAGTCAGGATTACTCGTGCTGCAAATAAACAATTTTTCTTTCTTCCAGTGCCTCGTTTTTAAACTACCCTCAATTAGATGTTGAAAAAGTGATCTTAAGGTCAACAGAAGTGTGTGCATGGCATACCAAGTTTTCCTCTTCCAGGTGGATTGGGTTTTGTGCTACTGCTGAGGTTTTTTTTAATTCTAGTTTAGGCTTACAAAGTGTGATTGAGTTCCTTCCTCCAGTGAAGCCATTTTTTAAAGGCTAAACAACAACTTGAAAGAGTTTTTCTTTAATCAGGTACTGCAGTTCCCATGTAGTAAAACAGCACTATCTTTTGAATAAAGGTACCTAGCACTTACCACCACCTTAAAGGCAAAAAAGGTGATTTATGACAATTGTCGCAGAGATGCATCATCGTCACCCTACTTCAGGTTCGGAATGGCCAGAAACTTTTTCAAAGTGAGATATGCTCAAGTTCATCGTCCCCAGACAGTGACATGAGTGCACAGTTCACCTTCCTCTCATCTATCAAAGGATGAGTACAACCCCTGGCTTCATTTTTATTCACTTACAAAACCAGAACACGCTTACAGAGGCAGCCTTGGCATGTGGCCTGCTTTTAAACTGAGAGAATAAGTAGAGGTTCATTCACAGCGATGTTCAGATGCACCAAAGTGTTTCCAAAAGCTGCTCTTTGTCAGAGTATCTTACATTACTGGGAAGTGGAACCTGGAAAGTGCTGAGGCATAACTCTCTTCAACCGAATGAGATAAAGAAATACCTATCCGTCTGTCAGCTCACCTCCTTCTCTCATCTTTCATTTTGTAAGCGTTTGCTCTCTCAGTGATTGTTGTCTAAATTAAGACTGTAAAACTGTTTGACCTCTCTCCTTCAGCCCTGCGGTGGTTGGTGAGCTGGCCAATAAGATGCTGGGTTTCAACCTGACTACCAAACAGACACCGAAAGATGGAGTGAAAGTGAAAACGGTGAGACACTGCAGAGACTGACTGAAAGGATATACTTCTCTTTTTTTTCTGGTTTCTTCATCTTGTTTTTCGGGCTTCATTTCAAGGCATTTGAGATTAATGACAGTGAAGTCTGTCTGACTCTGTAGTTTTTATTTTGTTTTGTTTTTTTCTCTAGCAGCTGTCCACTGTTGTTTACTGTAGGTTTGCGCTAGCTGTTGTTATGGCTCATTGCATAAATTGAACCGGGCTGACTGAATTTAAAGTATTTGGTAAACAACTGTTTCTATGTGCCACTAACAAGCAGGAATATCATTTTCTCTACTTGCATGCTGCTTGCAGTACCTCCTCAAAACAGACATTTCCAGGTGATGAAGCCTTCTCAGTCTGTGGCTTGTGTGTGGGTACCGCTCTCTTTCTTTCTGACTCTCCCCATCTCTGTGTACCCCTGCCATCCTCTTCACCCCGATCCTGAACTCCTGTTCCTGCTTGTACTGCAGTGTTTAGGTAGAATGAAATGAGTGTCACACTTTTATTTAACTTTTATTCACTTTTTTTTTTCTTCTTTCATTTTTATTTAAAAAAAAAAGCACCTGCAGTCCAGGAAGTTTGGCTGCTCAGAATTTGCCCTATGTCAGGCAGGCAGGGGAAAGGCAAACAACCAACAAAATATATCTGACAGAAATTGAATTAGATGTGAGCGAAGAGAGACGTGACCTCCAATTGACTTACCAAGAACGTCCACTGAAATCAAGCCTGGCAAGAGCCAGCCGTTAACTGACCTGAAGGACCTAGTACAGTAAGAGTGGAGTCACAGCCTGGTTTGTCAGATGACAGCCAGACCTTAGCTGTCAACCTGCCAATGGGGCTCGCATCAACACTCAACGCATATCCTGGAGCACGGAACACCACAAAAAAAAAGGGGGCAGCACTTCAGCATCTACATGGATTTGCTGTCATGGCACTGATTGAAGGATAAGGAGAGAAGATTAGGGAAGGTGGGTAATAGATGTTTGTGGAAGAAAACTGTAGGAGACAAAAACCAGGGTTTGATGGAAAACAGAAAGAACAGGGCAGTGGGAGCAGAATATATTTAGTCTGAGTGAAGAATCAGGCTACAAGTCAAACAACAGGGAACCTAAAAGAAGGTTTGAGTGACTGGAGGAGACAACATTTGGACAAGGAGATAGGACCGCTGTCTGTTCACACGGGTAGTAGAGAAGCCTATCCATCCTCATTCGCTGGGCGATAGGCTGGAAGCAGAACATAACGGCTGTGCATGTTCAAACAAACACCCCCTCCAGAAAACCTGCACCCCATTAAGCACAACACAACTGATAGTTTCCTGTCAGGTTTTTTCTCTTCTTTTCCAAATGAACCTCTTGCTTGCTTCCTCTTCTTGCTTATCTATCGGACTCTAAATGTTACCTTCCTCTCTATTTGCCACTCTTTCCTTCACTCGCAGCATATTAGATTTTGTCAGAGCTATGCTTCGTAGATTCTGCCAATATATGGACTCTGCTTGTTTACCTGTGTAATTGGGTCCAATTTACGCTAGAATAAAATAGTGTGGACTTTAAAGTAAAAGGTTTGCCAAATGCTCGGGGGAGGTCAAATGGGATTCTTTATTGGGGTTATAGTAGGTCCCTCACTCTTTATGTGATCATGAAGTCGAGCTCCTCCATCAGCCCCTTTTTCTCCTGCTGTGCCATGTGCAGGTGATGGTTGCTGAGGCCCTGGACATTACCAGGGAGACCTACTTTGCAATCTTGATGGACCGCTCCTGCAATGGTCCCGTCATGGTAGGAAGCCCCCAGGGAGGCATGGATATCGAGGAGGTAGCCGCCAGCACCCCAGAACTCATCTTTAAGGTATATGATTTGTGGTTTATGCTCATTGCTACAGCTGTGAATTAGAAGAATAAGAAAGATTAGATTAATCTGCCTCAAAAGCAGTGCAGAAGATGTTTAGACAGTGGTAAAAGTGCAACCACCACCATCTTTGTTCAAAGATTTTACTCTGTAATAGACAGAAGTTTTATTTGTCTTGAAATCAGGCCAGGACGGGATTGCCCAGTGCATTGGGCTGTGCTCTGTTCATATTTCCTGCTAATTCAGTTAAATTTATTGTCCTGTCTACTCGTGCGCTGCAACAGCTGAACACATGCAGCAATACACTGAAGCTTAACATGAACAAACACACAGCCTTCTGTGTTTTATATTGCTATTAATTAAATCCCATTTTCAAAGCTTAATCCACTGTCATCACTTGGCTACTTGGCAACCGGTCCTCAATGTTAACAGATGTATAATTTAAGCATTGCAGATGGAGTTTGCCTGCATTTCCTATTGTTGGATATCTTTCTTTTGCTGTAGTCTACAGATGTTAGAGCAGACTGTAAAGATCCTGCTATGCCATTCATTATTTCTGCAGATTTCAGATTGTATATGCACAGCTGTGGAGTTGCTATCCAAATACATCCATTGAGCTGTACATCTTATTAAAATCTATACGGTCCAGGCACAGTTTATAGAAAACTGGTTCAAACAACAGCTGCAGTTTTATACTTTCTTTTCTTCACCAATCTGCACTCAGACACCCTTCATCCATTTTTATAAAGACTAAAAAAAGTTAAAGGAGAGATTCTCTGTCTGAAAGTCAAAGATATGGCTCTGGTGATCATAAATCCACCGTTTCAGACTCTCCCTTTTCTCCATGTCTGGCAGCCTTCCACTTCTTAATTATGATGTAGGCAGTTGAATATGAACATCCGCTTTGTGTCAAATTATAGTCCAGCATTTGAGCCTCATGTTCTTTCTCACTCCCTTTCTCCATTTCTTTCCCCCCTCTCTCTCTTTCTCACGTTCCCTGTGATTCTTACAGGAAGCGATAGATATATTTGAAGGCGTGCGAGACGACCAGGCACTTTGCATGGCAGCTAATTTAGGTTTCAAAGGACCTCTGCAGAGACAGGTATGTGGGTGCACTGAAGGCTTAAAATGCACAATGCAAAGAAGGGGCAGAATGATCTACGATGCACTCACAATCATACACACAGGCAGATACATCCTCATTCATAAACAGACCAAACTTTAGCTATTATTTGTTTTTCAGAGGCAAGTTTTGAAGTGTCATTACACTACACTCACTTGCCAGGTGGTCTATTGTCATATCTGACAGTGACGCACAGTGCTTTTGCTGTCTGAGGGGAGCTGACATCACTAATGGTACCATTATATGATAGAACATTGAATCTGTGCGTGAATCATGCAGTAAGAAACAAAGCTCATCTGCAACCTATAATTTTCAGGACAGTGAAACATACTTTTTTTTTCTTTTCACGTCAAGCTTTACAAATCTAGTTCAGACAGCATTAGCTTGTAAAATGAGGCCAAGGAAGAACAGCACATTCTATGTATGCTTAGATGTAGACAAATCAAACTAATTTGTTTTCTTTTCCACAGGCACGGTGTAAATCAGATTAGTTCAGTCTATTAACACATGGTATATGTATATGACTCTGAGAGTCTAAGGTGTTTGAGCTTCGGTTGCAATATATGTGATCTTGTATTGCAGGATATTGAATTAGAATTGGTTTTAAATGGCAAGCGAGGCGAGGAAAATAAAGTATTTAGTTAAGTGTCTGCAATGAAAGTGTGTTTTTCCTTGGTTGTGTCAGCTGCCAAACTGTTTAATTCAGAGATAATTGTAGATCATATAAAATACCTTTAGAGCAATGGCATGACGGGAACTCTGTGGTGCAAGCGTGCGAGCGTGTGTGCGCGTGCATGTATATACTGATTTTATGTCTTTATGTGATAGAAAAAAGTAACTGAGATTTGTGGACTGTCTGGAACAAGGTTTTTAATACTATGTCATGTCATTACTAAAGAACAGTTGCAGCTGCAACAGTAGAAATATCAATTGAGATCCTTTTTAAAATGGGGTTTCTGACAGTAGTGTTATGGCATAGCTACACTGCTCTATTCACAGGCTGTTTTCATCTTTTGCCTGTACACTGTAGCAAAAACAGCAAAACAAAAATACATATGTTTGGATACTACTGTCACCTGGTATGTACTGAAATGTGCGTTAAGGTGTTATGCATGTATCAGATCAGTGTGATCTGTTGTGTGAGTGTTATAATACATTTGCCAGTTGTCACATCTTTTGAAAGTGAAAAACATTTTTTTTCCTGTCAACAAAGAGACACGTTCATGTAAAACAAACTCAGACTGCATGATGTTGAAGGTGATTTGCTGTTTTTATGTAGCCTGTGTGGGAGACTGAGTGGCCTTGGTGGGGCCGGCTGCTCAGAGCCATCAGGTACTTACCGTCCTCTGTGGACTTTGCAGGCAGCAGATCAGATTAAGAGGCTCTATGATCTGTTCCTGAAAGTCGACGCCACTCAAGTCGAAGTCAATCCTCTCGGAGAGACTCCCGAAGGACAAGGTACCTTGTATCATAGAAAATGCCTGTTTTTCTGTGTGTGTTGATGTGGCCTCTATCTCTGACCTCTGCAGCACGTGTCTGTGCACATCTCTGCATGTGTGTTTTATGTTTCTTCTTTTCTCTTCTTTCTTCTTTTTTCTTTTATTAAATGTCCTTAATCGTGTTAAACATCTGTGATATTTAAATAATTTAAAAGATTTAAAATTCTGTATTTTTGCATGAACAGGCAGCCACCTTTTAATCAGTGACTGGAATAGAGACACACTATCTCCCCGGGTCTGAATGCATTTAAGAATGTGAAGTGTAATTGCAACACACTGACATCAGTTTCTTGTCAGCACGACTATGTCTGGATCAAAATCCAAATGGCTTCAGGGAGCAGAGCTTTCCATATTCATGGCATGTTGATGTTTGTTGATGATTCCTAGTTGTTGATGACTAACTAAAGGCGTACAGTCTATCATCAAGTATTAATGAGGAACCACAATGAGGAATTACAGCAGCAGCTACAAACACATCCTTCCTTTAACCACTCTGGGATACTTTATGAATATCTAAAATAAAATCTGATACACTCAATGTTTCAATTAATTTGACATACTGTAGACATACTACTGCATAATTTCACTCATAACATTGTTTTATACATTAGCCTGGAATAGAACTTTGTCTTTGAATCGAAAATAAATTAAAATATTGGGAAATCATCCTCAATTAAATTTTTTATTGTAGGGCAGCCTAATACATGTTAAGCTTATTGAACTTTGAAGTAATTTGATTCAAGAAATAAATCTGTTGTGAAGTTGAGCAGTAAATAGAGTAACATCTCTATTGTCAGTCAACTGTTCTTCAAATATAAATTTGTCACACTGTGACTGAAGTCTAAATTTAGGCCTTCAGCTCATCATTGCTCATCCACAAAGACTGTGTAAAACAGTGGTGCTAATTTTAGATTAATGAAGGTCTGTATTGGCATTTGGCCTTACTCAACAAGTGATGTGTGCCACATTAAATACAATCCCGGAATTGCCCCTTTTCACTATGAGGACAGCATGTATGTTCCCCTTTTAGTGGTGATTAGTGCCATTTATAGCTCACAAAAGGCTTCTGTATGTTATCATAAAGATTACTATTTAGCATAGCTTCAGTTAATAGGCTCAGTCCATTTTCTTTGCATGTGTTTACCTTTCTCCCTGCTCGATCTAAACACTTGATTTCACAAATAAATGTAGATACGGTAAATTTCATTCCCCTGTTGTCACTTAACACAATCAATTCTCCCAACATGACACAAGTGGGGGTTTGAACATTTGAAGTTTGCATCCAGATAAGGAACACATTATACACAGTCTCGATGCACATTCTGGCTATTGTGATGTTGTTGAACTTAAACTGAACTTGTTTTCATTTTGTTTTTTAAAAAAAAAAAAAAAAAAGAGTGGTTGTCTTCTCTGCAGTGATGAGCACAGATTGACTGTGATGTGTCCTATCGAGACGTCCTACAACAAGCTGGAGATGCATCACTTCTTTGATGTTATTTAGTCTTTTCAAAAACAGATTCTTGTTCAAAGTATGTTTTATCAAAGATTGACAAGAGAAGTTTGTTGTTTCACGAGTCCTTATGAATATTAATGAATGAAATGACTACTTTCAAGCAATGAATTTTTACTGAGAGGTATGAGATATCCTTTCTACCAGCAGGAAGAAGCATTGACTGTGATTTAGGCAGGCTTCACAAGCTTCACATTAAAATCTGCTAATTTTTCGTTCAATTTGTTCACGTGTCACAAGGGAGCGCAGCTATTTTCCAGCAGGCATTCGGCGGACATGTATTGGAAAAGAAAATTTTTGTGGTTTTTTTTTTGTGTTTTTTTTGTCTCATTTGGTAATAGCTCAATTCTTTTTGTAGATGGACTGCAATAATAGATGTGTCAAAACAAAAACAAAAGGAATTGTGCACTGGGAGCTCTAGTTTTACCTGGGGGGACACAGTATGTCTTCTTCCCAGTCCCAGGAGAGGCTGCCTGCTTCATGTACCGTTTGTCTATGTGTTTTGTTTATGTTTTTCTTTTTCTGCGTGTCACTGCTAAAGCCAATTCCCATGTATCCATATGTTGTCACCCTACATGTTTGTTATCTGGCTGTCTGTTTATCTGCAATGTACTATTCTTTAGAAAAGCTTTTTTTACATAGACATAACCATAGTTTTTCTATTTTCTAGTTATATTTTTCATACACTCAACAAAAACAGAACACAACACTTTTATTTTATTTGTTTGTTGCTTCCCCTGACATTTAAACGAAGCCATGAGTATGACAGGTCTTGACTATCCATATCTTTACTATCCATAGCCTGATGTGAAATAGCCATAGTCCCTGATAAATGTTTTTTTTTCAAGGTAAAGCTACAGCAGCCTTTTTTTGTCACCAATCCAAGGCACATATGTCATAGTCATGCTGTTTTTTTGGCATCCTGATATGTCACAGGTGAATGGTTTGCTCACTAACATGTAACAAACTCATCAACAGAATTTGAGAGAAATAAACATTTAATGTGCATGTAGCGTTTATATTTTTGTTGAGGGTGTAATTACTCTCTAAACTCAAAGTTCTAAAAGTTCCTTCAGTGCAATTTATTGAACTGAGCAGATTATTGTTGTCTGAAAGAGAAATTAAAAACAGATTGCAGCTTGCTAAAAACTAGTTGAAATTGAATTTCTTCAAAATAATAGTTTGACGTTTGGGGAAATAAGCTGATTGTTTTTCTGAGTTAGATGAAAAGATTGATACCACTCATATTTGTATAGTGAATGTGAAGATACAGTCAGCATCTGGTTTAGCTTACACAAAGACTGGAGATAAGAAAACCGTATCAGTTTTATGTGGTTAATGTGCCAGACTTCTTCTTGCAGAGCACACTTCACACTCACAGCAATCACGAGACAGAACTCACTGTGGCCAACCAAGGAATAGTCTGGCACATAACCCCTCAAAACTGTAATGTGTGGTTTTACACTAAAGCCTTTGCACATATTAAACAAGATTTGACATGTTAGTTGGTGAGCTTCACAGGTGCTGGTAGGCTGATTTTGCTACCTTTGATTGGAGCCAGAATTCATGTTTCCCCGTTTCCAGATTTTAAGCTCAGCTAAGCGAACTAGATGCTGGCTGCAGCTACATATTTACTGTACAGACCTGACAGTGGTATCAATCTTCTCATCAAAGTCTCAGCAAGAAAGTCAATATGTGTACTTCCCCCCCCAAACACCAAACTATTCTTAAGTACCAATTATTTTAAGGGTTGTGTATACAAAAATCCCTTCGACTAATTTTTTGCCTACTGCGTTTCCAGGTAGCTTCACGAGAGTGGTTTCTTTGAAATTCACACTCTTTGAAGTGTAAAGGAAATGTCCATTTACTATAATGGTCTTTCCCTTAGAGGCAGTGTCAAAAACCATCCCTTAGTGAGCCAACCCCTGAAATAATTAAGACCAGTAGGCCGAGGGGACACCATTCAGTTCATTAATTTCATGTTTTAGAAATGGTAATTAGTTGGCTTTTTATGTCTGAAGTCCTTCTTTTTTCCTTTTCCCTCGCCTGCCATCTCCTTTTTTCTCACTTTTACGTCCTCTGCTGCTGTCTTTATCCCTAACTCTTCCTTTGTCATCTCTCCATCCCTCCAGTGGTTTGCTTTGATGCCAAGATCAACTTTGACGACAATGCTGAGTTCCGCCAGAAAGCCGTGTTTGCCATGGACGACATGACTGAGAGCGACCCCACAGAGATGGAAGCAGCCAAGTGGGACCTCAAATATATCGGACTAGATGGAAACATTGCCTGCTTTGGTATGGAGAGAAGACCCTGTAACAGAACTCATTCCTTCACACACAGCAACCATCAAATGAGTTCTCACATAAGCGACCTCCTCCTGGCATAAGGCTTTAACGCGTCTCTCAAGTCACATAAGCAAAAAGCTCGGACACAGTTAAAACTTAGTCAAAGTAAAGGCAGCCTGGGCTCTCCTCCAGTCCACATTACAAGCAGCTTTCTGAGGACTCCAGAAGGAATGCTGCCGTAACCAATGCGTTCTAATTAGCTATAATCCGCCCAGAAAGTCTCCAGTGAGCCAGATTGTTAGCATTCTCATTAAAGGCCCCCTCTCTTGTCATAAATCAAAGCTTTTACAGTGTACAGCAGCACTAACAGGTGCTCGCGCGTCTTACCCCGTAGCCTCATAAACACATTAGATGTCTGTTAGCACCACCACCCCACCCCCTCCCACACGTATATACACACACACACACACACACATTCTGCATCCCCAGCTCCCAGCCTCTCTTAAAGTAACAACAGCTTTTAAGGCCCTGCAGCTTCTTTGAGAGCTCTGTAAGCTACCAAAGTGACAGCTGTTAAAGCGAATTTCCCTTTTTATTGAGACCTCGGTCAGGGAGCTTGCCAGGACACAAGTTCAGCTTGGCTAAATCAAATGAGGTAAGACATTTTTTGTGCACTTGGCTCCCGCACATCTCGGCAGGGTTGCCACACTTGACAGTTGGCTAAACGATGACAAAGGTCGCCAAAAAAAAAAAAAAAAAAAAAAGCGTAGCAGAACCTCCTTTTAATCAACGCTCTTTTCTCTGAAGTCGAGAGTTGAGTCATAATCAAATTTTCTCTGTGTTTCTCGACTTGAAGCTTTGAATGTTCTTGATTAGAAGATTTCCAAGTGAAGTGTTACTATTTTCTTTTAGTTATTTGCTCATCTTTGGTTGATAATTCACTGCTGGATTCCTTTGTGTGTGTTCTTACAGTAAATCGCATCTTTCTTTCATGGGACTAAATGTTTTTTTTTTTATTAACTCTGTGCTGCTGGTGTCACACTGTTCACAGGGACTTTTGTTTAAATTTCTGTTTTTTAGCCTAGACTTGCTGGTCAGATTATACCTTCATTATACCCAATGAATACATTTAACATTGTACATTAGGTCACAAGCTACAGTACCATTAACACTCACTTGACTCTGTCTTAAGGCACATTTCTTGCTGCTAAATATGTGTCTGATTTTTAGTTATCCTCTTTGTGTTTCGGTAAACATCTTTGCATAGTAACTAAACTGAGTCCATGTTTACAGTGAATGGAGCTGGTTTGGCCATGGCTACATGTGACATCATTGACCTGCACGGAGGAAAGCCAGCCAACTTCCTGGACCTGGGGGGAGGTGTCAAAGAGAGGCAGGTGTATGAGGCCTTTAAGCTGCTCACTGCTGACCCTAAGGTAGGAAGAAACTTTCAAAAAAAGCTTTTCTTGACATGCTTGATTGTAACCGTATAAGCCAAATTGGTTTTAAAGAAAAAGTCAGACAAAAAAAAAAAAAAGCAATTTTACCACCTGTTGAATTGTCTTTGATATTTCAGTCATGTATCTTGTCATAGCACATTCATAAAGCCCTGTCTATCTGGTTAATGCTTTGTCACTGAGACAACAGCTCTCATTAGGCTAGGGACCTTGGCATATGTCCATGTTTCACTGAGGGAAACAAAGTCTGGCAGGCTGTGTGATTTTATGCCATCATTTTCCGTTGTAGTGGCATGATAAATTGCTTCTCTGTACTCTACAATGAGACCCAGCTTTTAAAGACTCGTTATCACACATGCATCTACGCACACTCGTACATATCAGCAGCTCAGAATAAAAGCACACGTACATATTTAAATCAAAGCATTCCTCTGTTAAGTCTTGCAGCTCAGGATGAGTTAGAGCTCGGGGTGTTTTACAAGTGATCAGGCTCTATGTTCAGAAAGCCAATAACTCCAAACTAAACAACATGAGCCTTGTAACAATACCGCAGTGCTGAATATGTGTTGACAGTCATCACACTGCTAATTCCCCTGCTGCTGTCACTCCCACATTCCCGGACTGATCTCTGGTTGCTTCTGTGTTAGCGTCTCTGGCAAGGCTTGGTTGTATGGAATACAGAGTAGCATATCATACCAGTTCGCTCTTCTGTCCTCCATGCTCTATTTTTTTTTTTTAAATATCGATTTACACATTCTCATTCGACGCGGTAAAAAATGTAACATCAATCACGCTAATTCTACAACGCATCCGGGAGAATAGATCACAGCTTTCCAGTACAGGTAATTAATCTGCTCGAGAGTTGAAATCTCACACTTTGACTTGACACATCTGCTTTTCTAACCTTCCAAGAATAATGCTATCTTGCTTAATTCAAATGTGAAGAAACAATGGAGAGGCTGTGAATACAGATATGTCAACTGATTCGCAGTCTGCTTTTAAAATGGATATTCTTTCAATATTATACTTCTAGAAAACTCAATTTCATCCAAAGCTAATATTCAGTTCTAGGATTTTTCATATGACTCAGTGGTGATTGCCATTTCTAAAGAGTTCTGCCGAGCAGTGAACAGACCAGTGTTGCACCTCTTTATAGATGAATGTTAAAAACCTGCCAACCCTTACACCCCAGCAGGTGATGTATTGCCTCACTCAGATTTCCACTGTGTGTAGATTCTGTTTGGTCTCATGTGAATTCACCCAATGTTCGGCACGAAAATAAAAGTGAAAATGGTGGATAAAAAAGAAATGTGATCAATACAGAGGGGGGAAGGAAGAAAGAAAGAAAACTTGTCACTCTCTCCTGGTATGGGGCCATCATGTATTATTATCGAACCTTTTTAAAACGAGGTAGAAGTCTGCAGAGGCAGAATCAGGTTTTAAAATCTGCATGCATTGACACCCTCCACCAAAAAAAACTCCACAACTCCACATGGACTAGAGGATCCTCCTCCACCCTCCTCCAGTTCCTCCTACTCTTTCTGTCTTGGACTGATTCCCCAGATCCAGATGGGGGAGTAAGCTTGCTGTCTGTCCCTCCTGCTGCTGCGTATGGAAATAGAGACACTGAGCTCCTCCCTAACAGGGGGAAAAAAGTAGAATAGGATTGACATTAAACTGGGTTGGAAGTCCTATTAGCATTTCAACCAGGGGAGCTGAGAAACCTGCTCTGATCTGTGGAGGGAATGCTAATCATTTCACAATAAGAGCGAGAGAGACAGAACTGCTCATTTGCATGTAGTATTTTTTTTTCCTTTTCTCCACAAATTACAACTCCCAAACTCAAAAATATGAGCAGGGATTTAAATTGTAATCACTTCCTTGCTTAGGTAAATATGACAAAGGAAAATTATCGATTCCATGTGTGAATAAGTTATGGAGAGAGCTCTGTTCTGCTCATTTGCCCAAAATATCAAGGCCATCAGTGCTTATGGCCTCCAAATATGCAACCCCTCGTTGACTGTTCACCATTTAATGGAGGCCGACTGCTTTACTTGCATTTCACATCATTATTAAACGCCCTTTTTTAAAAACAACACTTCTTTTGATAGTATATGTTATAAGGATGTTTTTTTAACTGGTACAGCATGAAATTAGTTCAGCAGAGGCTTTAGGGCCAATAATGTCCTACTGCATACATGAATATGTGCTCTTTTACTATACCACTTGCGAATGGAAAGATCAGAATGGTTTATAAGCTGTGGAAAGAACTGCATTCAGCGGCAAAGCAGCCAGTATAGCAGGAAATATCCCGCTGTAATGACCTTACTTTTCCACAGAAACAGGTATTTTGGTATCTGTCTTTCTACTTCAGTCGCTTTTTACGCTTTTGTCTCCCTCCCTCCATCTTTCTTGCTCTCTTCCTCTCAGTCCTCTGCTTTGATGTCTCAGGCTCATTGTGCTGAGTGGAGTTGAAGTGATGTGAGTGTGCTATGGACGCTGTATAGCAGAGACTGAGTCTGAGATGACAAAGCCTCCTTTTTTCTTGTTTGCTCACGTCTCCAGTATCTGCCCTTACAGCATTCATTACCTTCAACATTATTATTCTCTGAAAAAAAATGTGGATAGTAAATGCAAAGTGGGAACAACATGGGAAAAAGAAGCCGAAATGATTTGGAGAAAATAAAAAAGAATCATGAAACGTAAAAAACTGTGTAACTGTGTATGTGATAAAAATATGTGTGATGTTATGTAGCTCAGCTGGGTGTACTAGACCATTCAGCTTTGTTTGAATTTCGGCCCCCGGCTTTTTAAGCGGGGACATATTTATTTTTCATGCTAAAATAAATAGCTCCACTTTCTTCATATCCAGGTATAGAACACTTTGTTGACAGAATGGGTGAATTTATTGAGGTTTCCCTCACATCACCTGTAGGCACGAAGCAGGAGCAGGCAGCAAATACCGACAGCCAAATAACCTCGTTATTGCCTTGTGCCTGTGCTGTAAAGAAAGTGGCAGATGGATGTTTTGTCCAACTCGACATCCATTTTGTTCTTGGAGCTTAAGGCAGTTTTCTGTAATTTTTATGGGCTAGAGTAAATTATTACATTTTTCTAAAACACACCCTTATTGTTGGTGCCTGTCCATATACAGTAAGGGCCACCATTGCATCACAACAGAATGATATAGAATAATATTAAAAATATTCTAAGGCTGTTTTTTCCCCCAAAACTTTTTTGTTTGTTTCCAAGGTTATCACTTTTTTTCGAAAGCATCATCACAGTCTCTCCAAACTTAACCTCTTTAAAATATGCACACAATTAATAAATCACGCATAACTGTTTGCTGGTAAATGTAGGACATCAACAATGTACTGTATGATTGACTGTGTGAACATCCATACTGGCTCGTGTGTGTGTGAGCAATGTTACAATAACTGTAACATTGATTTGCAAGCATATATTTTGATAGACTGAATGTAACACAAACTGAAGTAATAACACTACATGTTAATTGTGCCATGTTGCAGAGTAGTGGGGTGACCAAGGAGATCAATCGCAAGGTTAGCTGTGTCTGCTGCCCATCTGCTTTGTGTTTATATTCACAATCAAAAGAAATCTGTCCATTTTGCAGAATTCGAGTATGCCAGCTACACTATTTTTGAGGCTGGATAAAGTCTTGTTCTCTCAGAGTAATGTTTTATTCTTCTGACGGTGGCAGAGAGCCAGTCACATTTCCACTTTGAGTTGTGAATGTGCTGCTTCCCACTCGGTGCTTCTGTGTGTCTGTCGGTACAAAAAGTAAAATGAGATGGAGAAAGAACAAAAATATATTGTGAGAAAACATAAATAAATAAATAAATAAGGCAAGTTTTAAAAGGCGAGTGAAATTATTATAGTCAGATAATAATAAACTGGTATATAGTATAGTGTGTGCTTACATACAATACAGTATGTGATTCTGTGTAAAAGCTTACAATGTATATCTGTGTGTTTGCTCTCTCCTGCGTTACCTGTAAGCTTGTTTTATGCTGCTGTAGCTCGCCTCGCTGCTGCGTTGTTTAAGGCGATGCAGGCATGCAAAGTGAGGACGTTCTGCTCCGAGGTGAAAACAGGCACAGATTGGCACATTAGCATTAGTTCAGCTGGGTGACCCACCTCCTGGGCAAATATGGAGGTGTGTTCATATGCATGTTTTAATGTTGTTGCATAATCACGCTGTTGATCGTGAAACATCTTCTCCAGCTCCCACTGGCATGTGTGTGATCTCAATTTGGAATGCTGAGGCTCACCTGTGCGTGAGTGTGTATGTGTGTAATGTCTAGGGTTTCCTCTGCATTTTTGCCTCCTCCGGTTTGTGTGGGATTATTGTGCATGTCCCCTAGTGCTTCAGCCCCCATTGCCCTCAAGCGAAACTACATACTATTTTCCATCTTTCCAGCTCAGTAACTGTGTGTGCTTTTACTCACCTGTGGTCCCTCTTTAACCACTTTCCTCCTTGTTGTAGTGACACTCCTGCTGAGCCCGACCCTCTACTGGGGACACCCTACAACTACTTCCTTTCCAACACTGTCTTCTGTTTTCTGTGAAAGTGTCTGTATTGCTATCATTCAGTGCCACTTCCGTGGTGATACATACCTAGAGCTTTTATAGCGGTGCCCCATTGTGTTTTCCTGCCAGTCTCTTGTGGTTCCTCACTTTCCTTTCCATTTCTACATGCCCTTTCTCTCAGTCTCTCTGCTTCTTTATATCTATATTTTCTTCCCTGTAGCCTTTCATCTAGCTAAATCCTGTTAAAGTCAATGTGAGGAGCTCCCCCTTAGTTTCATGCCTGGTAGCTAAATCCTGGAGGATCCCGGGCACTGCCTTTGTCATCCCCATATGGAGATGTCTGAGGCCATGTCTAAAGTGCTTCAACGTGTATGGAGTCGCAGAGAGGTAGTGGCTTCGGTGAAAGCCAGGCTAGCTACAGAACTGTGTTATGAAAGGTGCACCATCCTGCCTCCTGGATTCACTGGAAAAAAGGAAAGAAGCCCTATTTTACAGGATTGTGTCCTTGGGGGGGGGTTTATAGCACATGGCTGTAATGCAAATCACACCAGCTCATTCAGTCATTGTGCAGAAATGCAAATAGGTGCAAATACATGCCTGTATTGTGGCACCCCACATCATACACGCATGTAGCCCCCTAGGGATCCCGACAACTTTTAATCACAAGAGTCACCTGTGATGTGAGAGCCCCATGATGTGTTATTTTAGAGGGAAAGAAATCACCTTTCCGCCTGAAGGCGAGGGCCTCTAGGGGCGTTGGCTGGTTCCCTGTGATATGAACACAAGCAATGCAAAGCCGTTAAGAAAAGCAGGAAGAGGGAAAAAAAAAACAAGCTACCACAGTAATGGAGTTCATTCCCGGAGCGCAGAATATTACACAAGTACTAAACAGGGGGCTAGCCAGTGAGGAATGAGTACTTAGTCCAGCCAACACACTGGGGCTACCATATTGAGGCCAGGCCACAGAAAGACTGAACATTGCCTGTAACAGGCAGACAGCGTGGGGGGTTGAGTGCTTTAAGGGAGAAGTGGCTTACCGTGTGATGTATGTCTTTTTTTTTTTTAACTATATACTGTGCAGGTCATTGTATTGGTTTGCCATTACAAGAGAAAGGCTCTACCTCTATATAATGGCTTTCCTGCATATTTGCTTACAGTGCATTAAAACCCTGCTCCAATGACAGATATAGGGTTGTTGTTGTTTTTTTTTATCCCTCGTGGGACTGTGTAAAACTTATGATATAGGCTACTCTCAGAGTGCACTGACCCCGTGCTAGTTCTTGAAATGTATTCACCATGAGCCGAATGTAATGTAATTGGTTTTCGTGCCACATACACATGGGCACGGTGTTCAGCTCCATGTGTTGAATTTCATAATGGTTTTGTGTGTGTGTGCGTATGTTATTATCCAAGATATGGGGCAACAGTTCAGTTATGCAGCCTTCGTGAATCATGCGCTTATTAACTGATGCAGAGTGGGTGAACTGCCTTGATGAGCCAAGCCCTTTGCTTCTTGGACTCAGAACCCCACGTATAAGGTGGACTGAAGGGGACTAAAAAGTGGCATGGTACAGCTTTGATAACTCTGAGCTTCACCAGCAGTTGTCCTGTATTTTTCAATATAATGTCAGTTGACATTAGCAACCGTGTTAGATTGAGATGTATCGTGGTTCTGTTTATAATATTTCTCCTTATTGTCCATATATCGTATGAATGCGTCTATAGGGACTGTGAGTCAGGCCTTTTATGCTGCTAGTTTACAGGCATACAAATAACCACAAACACGTTGGTGAAGAATGTGGCATATGTTACTTGCACTCGGCATGAAAAGGAAAAACATTTTTCACAAACGGGACAACAGATTCATATTATAGCAAGTGTTAGCATTGGTGCCTTCTAGATTTACACATATTAAATGTATCTATACTGTAATTCTGAGGTGCTGGAATCATAGATGCCATATGTGTTGTGTATAATATAAAGTACATTAACATGTTTCCTCACTGCTCTCTTTGATTTAACTTTGCAGACTTTGCTGTGCTCTTCAGTCTGTTTGCATTCCACATTATTAGTAGTCAGCTTCTTTCGGTATATTGATACAGCACCTCCTTAATTAAATTCTGACCTTCTCTATGTAATAACGCCATCCACTCTTTACTTGAGAACACACTTGCTGTCAGCTTGTCTTCCTCTTCCAGAGTGTTCCTTGGTGCCATATGTTACAATCCACATTCGCTAGTGATTTATGATCTTAACCAGGATCACATCTGTACCTATAATATGCATGCCATGCCATGCCACCAGGACTTTGACAAACTGAGCATTTTTCAGCTCTTCTGATGACAACCAGAGACATCAAAGCTCAGAGCTGTGAAAAGACTCGAGGCTCAAACTGACTTGACACGGACTGTTCAGTCTTCAGAACTCAACGTCGCAGAACTTGTGTTCAGCAAAAAGCGGTGAGAAGAGTTGAATCAAATCAACCGAGTGCACATATCTATGCAAATAGCTGCACGAGAGCTGGAAAGACATGCCAAGTGATTTCTTGCTAAAAACTGAATAACTTATCAGTCAGTTTTATTCTATTGTATTGTATTTTACTTGAAACAGGTGGTGGTTATGTTGTGCCATTTAGAGGATGTTGTTTTTTTAATTTGTTTATTGCATAATTTAGGATGGTGGTTGTTATTTTACAGATTACATATATAACATACCAGGGGCAGGTGATTTTCCTTTCATGGAATGGAAGTTGTTTCAGTTGGCTTGGTGTTTCTGATGGGGATTTGAATCCTATCTGATGATGTGATTTTTAAATTTACCTTTTGCAATAAACTGCCAAAAAAACACATGAATAGAGAAAGAGAAACATTCACAGCGCACAAGTGTGTGCTTTCTGCTGCAGTCTTGTGTGTAAAATGAATTGAGACACAGTTAGTGGTATGCATTTTAATCAGCTTATATTTTCAATTTCAAGGGCCCCCTCAGGCTTTGGCAAAGTAACAGACGCCTATCTTGAATATTTGTATATTGAAATTTAAGTGGCAACAACACAAATTTCACACGTACGCTGCCACTTTCTCCCACTGACATGTACACTCTAAACTCTTGAACCCAAACTTTGAATCATCTTAACATCCGTACACTGTCCTGGACCAAATGACAAATGTATGCACCTGTCATAAATTTTGGCAAAAATGTAGACTTTGCTGCCAAGTCAGAAGGTTCAGGACATACGGTAAGTGAAGGACAAATTAGGTTGTCCGACTCCATACATTTTCCCTCTCATTCCTCTTGTGAAGGTTAATTTGAAGTAAAGGAAATGCCCAGAGATGCACCCATGGAGCTGATGACTTGTCAGACTGATTTGCCCTTCAGGGATCTAATGCCTTGTCTCCGTCTTCATCTGATCTGGGTTAGGCCACCACAGCATGCTTTTAAAGACTCATGTCATTTTCCACTGCACCATCAGTAGACAACACTATTACTTAACCATCATGTATGCATAAAGACTATGGATTGCTAATGTATTCACCTTATCCCAGCACCTTGTCACGGCATCAATTCGTCCCCTGTTGATTCTCGTGCACGCTCTCATAGACACCTACACGCACAGAAAGAGAGACAGGTCCCATGGGTATGTCTGATTGAGCTTTCTCCTGTCTGCCATTCCTCATCCGTGGGAAATCAATAGAGGATCTGGGATTGGAGCTTGGGCTAATTGAGCTCTGCTCCCTCCGTTCTCTTATTGCTGCCAGGAGCGTTTTGTCATCACAGCACCTGGTTCACACCATGGGGCCAGGGGGAGTCAGCCAGCGATCAGATAGGGCCTATGGATGCCACAGGGAGGGGAGCTGCGTGTGATTGAGCGACCTTGTGAAGTCAAGCACTCAGAGGAAGGGCATAGCAAAGAAGGGCTTCATTTATTCTCATGTGCCTCTGCAGGAGCTCTTCACCTGATGATAGAGGAAATTGAAATGTATCGTCTGTTGCACAGTTTAGGAAGTCATAATCGTTACGGTAGCGATTATCACTCTGGGTTTTATGTAGCTCTACTCTCTTAACTTGCTGCAATGAGGCAGGTACTTTGTAGAGCACTGCACAATGGTCATTGCATCCATTTGCATGCATTTCACATCCCACCACTAACCAGGAGACGTCCTGGTAATAAATTAAAATTAACTTAAACTATTGTCATGGCAGTATCACTAACCCACAATTCACTCCAGCTATAAATATGTCATAGAGAGCGGCAGCTCTGCTGTGTTTACACTTCACACATGGTTTCAACATAGTCATGGATCAGTAACCCATAATAATCTCTCCTAATAAATATGGACATGCTGTTACTAGCCAGTGCTGTCCTTACAGACTGCTTTTCTCTGTATTATAAATGGAGTTTCCTTCCATCCAAAACCATCTGCTGTCATCTCTCCACCCTTTGCTACCAATCCAGTTCTCCATCTCTCCATCTGTCTATGTCCCGAGACTTGAGGGAGTATCACCATCACATGTCCAGTGCCGTGAGACATTACGGAAGAAGTGGGACTGTTAGACCTCCCTCATTTCATGGTCCCCTGGCTCTTATATGCGCACATGCTGGGGGATTATGGGAGGCCATTCAAACACCCAGTTGATGAGATCATTCAGGCTCTCTGAGGCATGTACTGACACCACAAACACTGTGCCCTTTCCTGTCCTCTAGGACTGATAATGCGGGCGATATTTTTGAAATTGCTTGTCAGGGTTAAGCCTGTATCATTGAAACACAGGCTAATTGGAATGATAGCTGTTAAAAGTTGCTGTAAATAAATCGGGTGACTAAAAAATGATAGCCAACAATCTTAACAACATGCCAAAGCCTTGAAAAGATGTTGTTTTTTTTATGTTTGACTGGAGGTGGTCAAAGTGCACCTCACATCATTAACTGCAGCATGAGTCACTGAAAGACGCACGATTAAAAGAAGGTGCACACAGAAGTGCAGGAGGTTCTTGCTTGACTCACATGTTGTAAGATTCTTTTCTTCGTTAAGACTGGGAATTGGGAATTCTATGTAAAAAAAAAAAAAAAAAAAAAAATACACTTGTACCAACAATTCTAGTAATGCAGCTCACTAGCGTCTTTCATTCAACAAGGTTATTTTTCCTCATGTTGGAAAGTTCCTTTATAGCCACAGAAGACATCCTACAACTGTTTTCTCAGGCTGAATAAACTGAACCTGTATGTGTCAAAATCATTGGAGTACCACTTTTATTATTTTATTGAACAGTCTCAAAATGGTAGACAATTGGCCAGTTTTATTGGCAACAAATAACACTCACAAAAGTGAGAAAGAAGACTGCAACTAAATGCTGTTATCCCAATATTGGCAGAGCCCAGATAAACCTGCACTACTTCCTTTTGACTGTGGAAACATCGTACTCCTTACAGCGGAGACATAACGTATACATTTTTAAAATTCATTTGCACTATGGACAGATTAAGATAAAACAGCTCATAGTCCTAATTTTTTTTACAGGACTGCAGAATTGTTTCTTATTATACTATAACTTGGAAACTGGTCTAAAACTTTGACATTGATATGAATATTGCATATCACAGGGCCAGTAATAGAGGACATTACTAGAATATTAAGATTAAAGTGAGCATTGATGCTATTTTCAAAACAGTGCTGAGGATAGATGGGTCCTAAAATAAGGATCGATCATTTTGTGTTGTGTGTGTTCATCTGTAGAGAGAGAATGTTTAATCTGTACCATTCAATATCTGTGTATGCATCCAGTTATCTGTAGATTATATGCTTTTGCCCAGGCTCCTGAAACTTGTACGTGTTCCAACATGGCCCCAGGCTCCTAACAGCTCGCATTAACCTTATGATTTTAGTCAGACCCAGCTCTCAAATCCAAAAGCCCTTCCGCCCTCTGTCTTGTTACAGCCCCCTGGGTTTTGGGCAGGGTCATGGGTTGAGACACCAGCTTCTCTTTGCTATCCGCCTCCAGAACACCCTCACACCATTTGAGGGCAGAGCAGTGTTTTGCTTCATCCAGTGTTTTAACATCTTTGTTAAAATAAAATAAGCAGAATCTTCCATAATATTCTAGAAAAAAATCAAAATTCTCATATCCCAAAAATACTTTTTCTGCCAGCTGTGTAGTCTAAAGATCAAGGCTTCATAAATATAGTTTGTCTGTTTAAGTGTCCTGTCTCTCCTCAGCCCTCGCCCTCCCCCCTTATGTTTCAGGTATTTGTTTCTTCGTATGGCGAGACATGCCGGCAGCAGTACAGCGAGAGATTATTGTCGGTGTAATTGGCTTTTCCCAGCCTGATTTGATACGAGCTTTTTGTCTGATTCACACACTTCTTTATTATCGAGCGTAATGGAAAGACGTTGAGACTCACATGAAACGTTCTCCTCATCGCATCTCCAGAGAAATTGCCGCTTCCATTTTGTTTCTATGCTCAGGGTCAGGAAAAGAAAGCAGTGTATCTGTGTTAAGACGAGGCTCTCACACCATCACCACGTGCACAGAAACAGAAACTAGCATTACACATACACTGCAGGCAAAAAAAAGGAAAATTGTCTTGAATTATCAGAACAAATATCATATTTGCATTAAAAACATTCATAAATATGCAAAGATTTTGGAAGTATTCAAGCATTATCTGTGCTCAACTATTATGTACCATCTATCATATCCCTTATCCAGATCTTATTGTCCCTGCTTTCGTGACAATTGACAGCCGGTGGGAAGAATTTGGTATCAGATTGTATGATCCAGTTCATTCCCTAGTACGCTGTCCAAGCTGACATGACTGTCTGCTGCTGCAGCAGCCTGCCTTGTTCACCAAGCAGCAGAAGCAATGTAGAACACGGCTCTCCTGCACAATTATCTCAGTCAATATCTGCTACTGCCAGCGGAGGACCCAGATGGACAAGAGATTTGCAATGTGAAAACTGAATATTACTGTGAAGGAAGGGAGAATATTTTTATGCAGTGGAAGTAGTTTGTATGATGATCAGCCAGATATTTTACATATGTACAAAATCTCAATGTGTCACCACAATAAAAGCGTACAGGTTACATTTAATACTGGTAGACATTGTAGATACAAAATAATGCAAAGCTAAACAAACAAAAATGATGCAGTTCTTTCTTTTGATGTATTGGCCTAAGTTAAGATAACATTCATACCCTGTCCTCTGATTCATAGCCATTCTATGTGGTTATGGTTGATACGATATTTGCTTTGTAGAGGTTTGGTTGCCAAGATAACAGCCTCTGAGACCTTATACTCTGAGATTTATGTAATCATTGCACATCATAAAGGTAAATTTGATTTTGATCAAAGTGTGTATTATAAAATGTTCTTTCACCTGGTAGAGTCAATGGATCCTGATGCTTGGTGCCTCATGTTTTTTTAAAGAGGTTCAAGTTTCCATTGTGATACCTACTTCTGTCTTATTTTGTACTACTCACTATCCTTTTTATGAAGCCTAATTTAATCAAGATGGAAGAAGTTTTCAGCTGAAGCCACAGTAGCTTAAGTATGAAAACATGTAGTTATATAGTAACCTTGGTTGTTAGTGTTTGAAAGAAGTATCCACGTAGCTGACCCATGGGAGGACCATTCCCTGTACATATAGGCGGAGAACAGTAGTAGAACAAGTAACAAGTAAGCGGTAAATGGCACCAGGATGACACGTTACAACAGATGTAATAACAAACATTTGAATTTTATTTAAATTTGATGATGGTGTTAAT
This sequence comes from Larimichthys crocea, assembly GCF_000972845.2. Taxonomy (NCBI): domain Eukaryota; kingdom Metazoa; phylum Chordata; class Actinopteri; family Sciaenidae; genus Larimichthys; species Larimichthys crocea. The sequence goes on along the minus strand of NC_040016.1, from coordinate 3,925,592 downwards.
GTAATTTAACATAGTCCCAATACAGAACATGAAATAGATGTGCTGCATGGAGTTTATAATTTCTAACTCTTGTCCCGAGTTGAACTATAACATGACTAGTGTAGGTAAAATATATAACTTTCTGTGTCACAATACCATGATGCACTACAAATATGTAGTACACCATACACCAATACACTTTCATAATGCAATACAATTAGCTAAATTGGTACAAGTCTGGTCTGCATTTAGCCAGAAATGAACCTTTGTTGTCAAAGATCTTATATCTGGAATTCATTTGATTTTAGTTGGTTAAGAAAAGAAAAATTGGTAAACTTGTCAATGCTAAGTAGTCTGTATCTGTTTCTTATGTGACAGTGATGCCACTGGACAGGATTTTTTTTCAGTGCCTGACTGTGTGAGAATGTGAGGTGTCTGGTATGAGGTGGTGATTGAGGCTTGAGTCCATACTGTTATACAATCTGAAAAATTAGAGAAAATCATAGAGTACATAAATAACTGGCTGCCTGAGTGGGTATTTAGTGCGTAATTAATGTAAAACAATTTAGTAATGTAATTAAACTATTGGATTATAGATTCTTCAACCAGATGATGCATTTAAATCGGTTCCTCCTGCAGCCTCTGTTAGAGTTAAGGCTTTAAAAATTGGAAACATGTCATAATTGTTTTATATCTCCTTGTGAGAACTGAAATTAACACTCGTATTTTAAGTCTCTCTAGTGGTTCAATGTACAGGTTGAACAATTAGTAAGAAAAAAAATTGAATTACTGTTATCAATCTCACAATTACAAATTAACTTGTAATTATTTTCTTTGAATTAAATTCTACGCTTGTATTTACAGTCAACTTTAAACAGGACTGTACTAATGGTGCCCCCATATATATGCCCTCTTGGATCCCCCTTAGTAAATAGAACATGGGTGACCTATTAGGTACCCTTGCAGTGAAGAAAACGTGGTAAGGAACCTCTAGGGTGCTAACCCTAATTCTGTCTCAGCTCTTTAATATACAACTCATTATCAATGACATCATCACGTGTCTTTGTGGAAAAAATTGTAAAATAATTATTAGTTCCTTGTGTGTTTTATTACAGTAGTTATACCCATAGTTATAACAATTTAAAGCTTATCCATCATTTGTAACCATTTTCAATCCGAGCTTAAAAATACTTAGGTCTAAGCTTCCAAAGTGACTCATACAAAACCTTACTGACTCTCTTTGCCTCTCCTCTTTCCTTTTTCCCATACTGTGTTTGATTGTTTCATTTCTACAACCGGCTGTATCTTTTTAACAGCCTTCTGACGTTCATCGTTTCTTTTTTTTTCACTAGTAGCAAGCATTGGAATGGCTGAAATAGTTTGTAGAGAAAGAAGATGAATCGAGGGAACTGACAGAAGAGAGGGAGTTATGTTGAAAAGATGAAGGAAGGAAAAAGTGAGAGTGTAGAGGCTGAGGAGGGAGGGAGGAAACGGGTGTATAGAGTGGTAAAATGGGTGGAAGGGTGGGGGTGGGGGGGCTCTAGCAGTGATTACATTGTCCATCAGGCCACAGGATGGCCTGCATCAGCCCACAGGATTGATGTTTGACAGAATAATTAGAAAACTGTCTCAGCCTGTAATCACTGGAGCTCATCTTGCTAGAGAAGACTTCGCTTTCTGCCACACATGCGCACACACACACACACATAGTCCAAGTCATTCTTGGTTGACTGGTATATGGGACAGTGGGTTGATAGAGTGGTGAGATGGGGGTGTCCCTGTTTATTCTTAAGGAACTGAAAGAGTTTATCTGCAGACGTGCGGATTGGAGGTGAGAGTGGCACCTCACTCACTGGTTCACTGAAGGCAGGAGTGGAGAACACGCTGGTGATTTTAAAGGTGCTAGAGGTAGAGTTTATGGACTGGAAAAAAATGAATTAAGTGGAGTTTTACTACAGTGGGTGGCAGAACGAATGAGATGTGGGACTGAAGACCCCCACACCTAGCCCTACTTTGACTCTTTCAGTGCTTTTGTGTGTGATGGAAGAGTGAAAGACTTGGTTTCTTGGAATGCAAATCAAAGTCATATTAAAATGTTAAACCACATAGGATATATTCAGCCAGTATACTGAACAGCGGCACCTTCCCCCGCAGCAGTGAATAACCCATAATGTCCATGACATTCCTTTCATAATTCAGTTTTGACACAGCTGTAGCACAGTTATGGTGTCCAGTGGAAATGTTAAGTTACCTGGGTTCAAGGTTGCTACACAATATGTGTGAAATTCTGTTTTCTAGAAATAAATTGATCACACAAGCAAAGTGTTTTTAAGATCCAGTACAGTTAAAATGTGTAAGCAAGAGCAACTTGATGTCATTGAATCAAGGCAAAAAGTATGGCGTATGGCATATGACTCACAGAGCAGTTTATAACTGTATCAAATTTGGACATCATTAGCATCACAAATAACCAAATATTAAGCTCCTCGGAACATTTATGAGTTATGCAGTGAGTAGAAAATTAAATGACTTTCTTTCCTGTATAAGGAAACCATAGCTTTATGGCTGCCTTTGTTGTCGTTTCTATGGACACAGTGAATAAAAGAGGCTGTACAGACATTAACCTTTCCAACTTCTTTTCTTTTCTTTAAATAGAAAATATTGAAAAAACATATGGGAGGAAAATATACTACTGTTTATTGAAGATGTTTGTGGAAGTAGCACAGGTTAGAGATACATATTTTTAACATATGTTAACACATGCTAACAGTTGGATTTAAAAAACATTTATTTACAAGTATATAATATATATAACAATATAATATATAACAATCCATCCTCATAGACTCACCAGTGTGAAATTAATTTTGTCCACATTTTGTCCCGCACATCCCACCACAATAACTACACCATCTTTGATGTAATCGAACATCATTTGATTCGTCATTCGCCAGAAAATGTGTTTAAATAGTTTCCAACCAATGAATTTGCTGGTTATGTATTGCTTTTTGGCAATTTAAAAATATGTTTTTAGTACGTTACTGTGACTCAGAAATAAAAGGATGGATTTTTTTTCTCATTGGGACTAACCTGGTATATACCAAGTCCATTGTCACCAGCTCAAACATACAGTACAGCTCTCAAATGTCCACAAGTAATCAGGAGTTAAATTACTGATGGTCTGAGGTCTTCATTAGGATAATACCTTCAGTATGCAGTTCAAAGGTCTCATTATTTTTCAACCTTATATGCCCTTCCTGACATAGGGCAAGCCCCTAGATGAGACCTCTATTGATCTGGAGTCTACTCAGCCTCTTCCTTTTCCTCTTGAGGCTTTTATTGGTTTCTCTGATCCCTCTAATACCTGAGCAAACCCATAATGGCTAATTGATATGCTGCTCTGTTCTCAAGAGCTCCATCAAAAGTCTGCAGGGCAAAATGTCAGGCTTGGAGCCATTGGTCCCCCTCCCCTGAAAGACAACTAAAAATCCTTTGTATTTGCATACAAGAGCAGACCACATCTCCATTTGATGAAACTCGAGGACATGGGAATTTTTTTTGTAACAGCTCCCATTACAGCAACTACAGAAAGTATGGAGTAAGCATGCTAACATTGCCCAATCAGTGTATGTATCCATGTCTGGCTTTTTGAAAATTAAACCCTGATTGTGGCCATCTGTTTCAACCAGGTTTGTGTTTCTGGCAATTTAGCACTTGCTTACCCAGACCTCACAGGACCCACAGGGGGCTGAACGTGAGGGAAGGAAAGATGGCTGTAGTGGAGAGAAAAATATGTATTCTGTCGATTTTTGAATTGTTCATTTAGCCAGAGCTGAGTAGCATCAAAAACAGTCATCTGTCTTTTTTGTCATTGACAAGGATGGAAAAACAAATCAGTGGGTTCTAGAAAGAGGTACTATATAGAGAGGCTTTAAGTGAAACGGCAATGGTTGACAATGGCAAATAGAGATAACCTCATTCATCATAATTGATGAGGTTAGTTCTCTTGAGTGATGTAACATGCGTCATTGCTATGCCTATGCTTTGAAATTCACTTGATGAAATTTCACACTAGACCATTATCGCCTGCTGTTCCATTCTCTCACAGAAAGACACCTGTGTTCACATGCTTGGTGGGTGAGGATGTGGTGTGAATGTTGTAAGGTGCATAAAAGAACCAAAAGGGAAACAATGGAAGAACTAACACCATCACAAAACCAAAGGTGTAAACAGGAAACATCAGGGGCCATCGCATAGGAGGAAAACAAGGTCAAGAAGTAGGACTGGAAAATGACTGTAAACACAAGCCCCTCACATCCCATGTCAACTTATAAAAAAAAAACATCTAGTGTGCTTTTAAAAAGAACTCAAGAACTGTAAATTTGGGAAGCATTGTATTTGATATTATTATGGGAAAATTAGGTTCTGTTTATTCCAACATTTAAACAATGATGGCTTTGTGCGCACCGTAATGGAATCACAAAACAATCTTTATTACCTTTTGATTACTTTTGGTCAAACTAGCTTTGGGTGACTACTGTATTTGTAGCAGTTGACCATGGCTCACACCTACTTTATACATAACTTCTCATACACAATGCTAAGATGTTTATCCATTAGTGGAATGTGCTTCTCTAAATGTGAGCGAATGGCCTGCACATTTAGACATGCAAATGGTTGGGAGGTGACAAAAAAAAAGGGCTGGGGCGATGATTTGCCTTGCAAAGCACACCCATCTGCCCTTTCGATGGCTCATTGGCTCCCAAGATCAGGTGCAATCTGAACTGGAATCATTTGGATAATTGACCTTCTGTGTGCATACATTACAATAAATTAATTTTGATTGGCCGTGCAGCATTAGGAACAAAGTGGGAAATGTTGGCTCTTTTATATTCAGCTGCTGGTTTGTTGTACCCAGTCTCAGAGGTGATTATGTATGTTATTCCCCAACTATTATGCATTTCTTCAGTTTAATAAAATAATTCATGCTTTGAGCAGAGTAGAGCACAACACAACATGGAACTATACTCAGCTTCTTAGGTAACGCTTCAGTCTGCGTGAGTGCACTCAAATGTAAATTTGATTTTGAAAGATTTCAGGTTGCAATTTGGACATACATATATGTATGTATGTCCATGTAAACAGTATTCACAGAGCTGCTTGTCCTCCCTGGTTTTTCTCATCTCCATAAGTGACCTTGCTATTCCAATGAAAGTGCCCATACTGTGAGTCTACGCCAGGCCCATGCTGCCCTGCATGTCTCATTGCTGCCTGATGGACAGCCATTAACCCTTGGTGAAGAGGTTGAGGAATATTTATGTCTGCCTGTCAGCAGTGACACGACACCCTCTGGGGATGAATAATATGCCTGCCCTACACTGGCTCCAATTGTTGAGTCCAATTCGTGTGTGTGTGTGCCTGCTGATAGGTTTACAGTGTGTGTGTGTGTGTTGCTGCGTGTACAGTAAGTTGGATGTGGGTTCAGGGGCATTCTGATACCCTGAGGTGAGCAGCAGGAGATGAGTTCTACATCCCTCGCTGACTTCTGACAAACCTCCCACTCACCGCAGAGGTTGGTGTCTCTCCTCCTCACTCTGTGTCACGGCATGTTCCTAGTGATTTGTATCTATTTTCCTTTACTTTCTATATAGTGTTAAATTTCATTAATTTAACAATATTTAAATTTCAAAGAACTACACAGAAGTTGAGAAGTTCAAGTTCAAAAACAGTGTTATTGTTGTCTAATTTCAAAATTCATGAATCATTTCACATTGGTCACAGTTGCTACTTAATTAGTTTCCATGTAGCTAATCCTTACCAATCCCTTCCCTTTACCACTATTATCAAGCAACAACCCTTGATACATTCATCTGAGTTGCCTTTACTTGATGATGGCCACCATGAGCTCACTGCAGTAATGTTTAGGAGCAGCAGCAAGTGCATTGTTGACTGTTTGTTCCCCTGCCAGGCTGCATGCAGGATACTTTAACCTCTGATTGGTGGTTAGCCTAACAAAAAGAGCTGCAGATATTCAGGACTGATAGAAATACTAGATTGAATTGATTGAATCGAAATTATGTAATTTATATATTTTTTAATATATATCAATCACAAACAAGACAGTGCATGTTCTTTTTAGCGTAGAGCAAATACAATATTGTCTACAAATGAAATACATTCAAAATATATCCTTTTTTTATAGAATGTGTTTTGTTATGTTTGTTTGTTTTAATAATTGTAATCATCATAATAATAATAATAATACCATTACTGAAAGTATAATAATTCATTTCATTATAATATATCTTAAAGGTCGTAGACTTCAGTAAAAGCACAACACATTATTAAGGTAAACATCTTCTACTCTTGTATCCCATCATGTGGAAAACTCATGCTGTGAACAGAAAAGAATGTGAACATGAGCAGCACATTCAAAGCATCCACGCAAAGCTCAAGACAAAATATTACAAACAGACAGGATAAAAAATGAAGGGGAAAAGAGGTATACAGAATTATTAATGGAATAAAATTGTAAAGGCTAAGTTAAGTTTCCAACCACCAGTGGCCACCCAGGCCTTTATCAAAATCTTCCAGAAAAACTGCTGCTTTCTTCGTGTTTAACAGATCAAAGTAGTCCCCCAACCAATTTCTCATTGCAAACAGGATGATTTGCACTCTTTCCAGTTCATCTTTGAACTTGGCAGTTCACTGGAAAAGAAAGTACCGCTTCAAAATTTCTGGTCCAGGAGAAATTGACATGTAAGATTTAATTCACACAAAAGATGTAACAAATAATTGATGTCCCACAGCCATGCCAACATTGGTCAGAATACTTGTCTTGCCTTCATAAGTTATTGGTTATGTTCTGAGCAAGAGGCAGGGGTAATACATCACTAAGTTTATTCTTAATAATTGTTGGCAATTCTACATGTGAAAAAAAGTATCATTTGAACTGAATCTACTACTAGGGATGGGAATTGATAAGATTTTTTACGATTTCATTATCGATTCTGCTTAACGATTCGATTCTTTATCGATTCTCTTATCGATTCTTATTTGGGAAAAAAGGAGAACAAACTGTTTGATCAGCATCATCTAGAGGAGGTAGTGAACTGGAACGAGTACTAGTACAGCTGCTAGCCTCTGAGCCAGCCAGACTCTCTCTCTCGTCATGGTCATCTTCTAAATGTAATGCAGAAGGCATTCGTTTAATGTTAACTGTTATAGCATGTTTTACAAAGAAGCATATCGCGCTAACATGGTAGGCAGCGCAAATGTTTCTGCATGTTCGTCGTGTTTCCTCCCAACGCTGTTATCTCCACTTTACAATGGTTGCAAGTCGCCCTGTTGCCATCTGTTTTGGTAAAATGCAGCCAAACTTTGGAGCGTTTGAACCGAGTGGGTGCCATTGTTTACTACTCATTGCACTGCACGTGCGAAACTTGCGTAAGTTACATGCCGTAATTTGTCGTGCTTGCTGGAATCGAGCATTGAGCATTAAGCATGATGTGATTTATGCTTTCTGGAATCGATAAGAGAATCGTTAGATAAACTGCCAAACGATTCCATGGAATTGAAACACACGGAACCGGTTCTCAACCAGAGCCAGTTCTTGATTCCCATCCCTGTCTACTACAGGCCCAGGGTTTTAAAAGGCCTTTCAAACCCTTCAACAAGAAGGTGATCTACTGTACCTCAAAGCCAACACCATGCACACCTTGCCTCCATCTCCATGGTAAAGGGAGATGTGACTTTTTTTTAAAAATGTTTTTAAGTATGTTTTTTTTAGTTGGGCCTCATATTCAGCCTCCAGACTTTGAGGCACCCTGGTACATTAAAAACATAATCACTGTCACATTGTCACTCTCAATAGCCATGTATTCCATAAATGTATTTTGATGCACATTTTGAAGTATCGCATTAAAAAAGTTTGAAAAAATGTTTTTCTACACTCGCTTACGGCAGTATCTGTCTTTTTCAGAAAAACAGTTCATGTACTTAATGTGAGATGGAAACATTTTAAGTTCACACGTCAAGTTCTGACAGAGAACATTTAACTCACATGACTGATTACCTGTTTCCGCTCCGTTTCCTCAGCACTCCCAAGGCTCTCAACACAAATAGATATAACCTCCTCACATAAACACATAAAACAAATAGAAATGTCATATTTTTTGCATTGCCTTTTACCATTTGAAGTTCAGCTGCTGGCTCTTTTAATTTCGTCAGCTTGTTGCACCCTCATCTGTTGGTTTCCTAACTGGAAATTTGACAGCACTTGCTTATCTTGTGAATCGACTCCTAATATTCACATAACGGTAGTGGATGGGAACAAGCATTTATTCACATTTCAATTATACGCTCCTAAATTTAAAGTGTGTCAACATGAGGTCTTCTTTGTGTGTGTATCAAAATAATGATGACAGGATGTCTCTGCAACATATTGTAACTTTGTTCACAAAGATTGCACTTTTTTTTTAACCTCCTCATCATATCTCACTCTCACTTGAATGTGGCAGTTTGCAGTACGTGAGAGATGCCAAAACCTCCACACAAATGAAAAAAGGGGAAGGTGAAAGTGATGTATAAAATCTGTGAAGGCATACAGAAAAAGGTTGAGAACGCATAACAAATCTACACGTGAGGATAGAGTTGTAATGCCATCTCGACAAATCCTGATTTTCTAACATGTTGATGACAGGTTGAACAGAATTCACAGAAGCATTGTGCTTGCTGTGGTGGTACAGTATGAGGAATGTTTCTTGGCAAGCTTTCATTTGAACAGCATACCTAAACATTGACTGGGTGCATTCATTCATGTCCACCATAACCTCAAATACATCCAGGGAGATAATGATCCATGTTATAAAGCACATATTGTCACAAAACTCAAAGTCAAACTTCCATTAACTATTGGCCCTTTTCCAAACAGTTAGGAATATCCAATGCTGAGTCACACATGTAGTGAGCAACTGCAGTCAGATCTTGTGATGTGTTCACAGCATGAGTTTTCCATATGATGGGATACAACAGTAGAAGATGTTTACCTTAATGATGTGTTGTGCTTTTACTAAAGTGGTAAATGCCATGGCATTTTTTGTAACTGCTTCACAATAAAAGCCTTCCGATGGTTCTGCTACCTAACAGTGAGGGTGATATCTGTTGGATGAAAATAAGTGGAGAAACGTAGAAGTGGAAGGAAACTGTAAGCCACAGATATTGATGGTTACGCAGGAGCTACAAAAGTACTGTAATCTCAAACATAGCAATGGTGCTTTCTCTCTAGCCCCTTTTATCAATTTATCACAAGACAAGGAGGTTGCTGTCACAGTTTGACCTTGATCCTGTAATCAAAAATGTCAAAATCTTCATCTTCATTATAGAAAAAAAAAAAAAAAAAAAATCTGAATCTAAAATAAATTAAAAATTAAAGTAAAACAGTATAAAGTAGGCAATGATCAAAATGTGTCACTGGGCAACCCACAAAAAATGTTGCGTGACTGCAAAAACAGAAAAATTTAAGAAGAAAATTCAAAAGGTTTAAAAAAAAAAAAGCAGGTGTGTGAATTGAGGAAGGAATTATAAAATAGTTCTCTGTCATGACACAACACACTATTTTTATGTTTCCAGACAGTTCTTGTTTAATTAGTATTATTTGTGCTGCCCACACCTGTCAAACATGTTTAGAATAATCTTAATGGGAATCTCTGGCAGTGACTCGCTCAGAAGGCGAACAATTACGATCATTAAACGCCACAGACTGTATCATTTTATCTCCCAACTGTCAACACCAACTGGCCCAGTCTGGAGCGAACTTGATTCAATTTAGTTCCAATCAGTCGTTACACTCATTATAAATGCAAGTAACTTAAAAATTGTAATGCGTGTTCACCCCCTAAATTAAATGTTCTTTGCAGCTAGTTTGGAAGTGACTAAATCTCTGGCTGCAAATCTTCTCACTGGGCTATGTTAAAGAAACCTAGCTCCTACACCAGCAAGCTGCCCAACGCAACTTCATCCATAGCTCTACATATCCTCCAAGCTGCACTGTCAAATGCCCCCTCTGTTATGTGGTCATATGGATCCTGTCAGGTCTCACCTTTCCTCATTTCCTTCACACTTTCCTTACCCACCCATACCATCACACAAACTCTTCTGCCTTGATTGTTCTCTGTGGCCTGTAGAGAAAAGTGTAGTCAAAGGGGGTGGACTCATGGAGTGCTTATAAAATACTCTTGGCCGGTGGAGAATGTGAGAAAACTCAATGATGTGGATAAATGTGAGCAAGAAATATCAATGTGGAGCAGGGTTCAGGCTTCAGCTGTTACAATACCAGAATTTTAAACTTTTATACAATACTAGTATTAAAAAGCAATGCTCAATACCTGTTTCGATACCGCAGCAAAAAAAGGAAAAAAGTTCTGGACACACAATATAGGATCATTTTTCTCTTTTTGTAAATGAATAACCTGCACATAGTGCTGGTACAGAAAAAGTCCAGTGAACAGCCATGGAGGACCAGTTGCAGTGTTTCCCACAGAATGACTGGGGAGAACTGGAGTAGTTTTATATTTTATTTGAATACATTTCCATATTTCTAGTAGACTGCTGTTTTGCCTGGTCCATGCTTGTAAAGTAAATGCTGTTCCCATGTCTTCAGTGTAATACTAGATACCTCTGTGTCTCTGCAGCAGATCTGTGTCATTGTCAGTAGACCGTGCAGAAGGAGGACGGCAAGGTGGAAATTTTCTGATTGTCGATTGGAGATGGGGTTTTTTGTAACTTAGGTTTTTGATATTACCTGCTCTATAATTAAGGGAGATTGTATCGTTTAAACATGTGGTATTGAAAAGGTATCAAAGTATTGATATAGTTTTGACAATCCTAGTTCATGCGGTAAAATGGTACTGCAGGACTTGAGGACTCAGTATGTGTATAGATAGTATGTGAGACGGGATAGTATGTGTCGGTGACTGTATGTGGCTTTGCTGTAAAAAAGAATAACTAAGGCGATCAGCATAATGTTTTCTGAGGAAGTGAGGAAAGCTTGTCCACAGCAAGTACAGTACACTTCTATGGATATATATATATAGAAGTACGTTTTGAGAGAACTGGATTACATATTTCAGTCCTTCAATCCAAAGGCTTTGAAATATCAATGGTACACGCAAACAGGAACTAACATAAGGTAATGTAGATGGTAGACTGAGTTCAGTGATTACATCTCTATGCCCCCCAGATGAAACCTTGTCTCCACCGGACATCGATCAGGCAAGTATCTGGCTGCCTGTTGCGGTGGGTTTTTTACCGTCAAGTGAAACTTCATATGCCGCTGTCTGTCAAGAGGTGTCTCCGCCGTTGACATGGCCAATCTTTGACATAACGCTCAGTCTGTCTCTCCACAGTCCCAAGAAGGGGCTGTCATGCTTCAGCAGGCCGGATAATTATTTCCCTCTTATCCCTCCTTGCCAGGGCCAATCCTAGTCTTCAATAGAAGCCAGGGACCGCACCACTTCCCATCGCTTCTCTTCGTCTCTTTTCTTCTCCATCTCTCTTCCTCCATCTGTTTCACTTCGCCTCACTCTCTGACTTGAAGACCTTCTTTTCACTCAGTCTGTCTTTGTGTCATTCTCTCTTTCTTGTTCTGTATCCTCTCTAAGAATAGATTTGCACAGGCAAAATAGCTCCTCAGTTTGGCAGATTTGATGCTCAGAGAAGTAAACGCAGTACAAAACATTGCCATATGAACATCTTTGTTATAAGGCTCGACCTGCTCATTTTATGCTTCCTACACATATGACAAAGAACATGTGAAATCTTGCTTTTCTTTTCATCCATCTAGCCTTATCATTTTGTTGTGACATGAAGCACAAATACACAGCGTGAACAATTTCAAGGAATTAAATGATTCTAAGAAACCGTTGGCTGTGTCTAAAGTGAATGCTGTGTGGTGACAGACAGTGTTTACCTTTTTATCTTTTGTAACGAAGCAGGATATTGCTTATTAGTGCAGACTATGTAGACAAGGCTGTATTTTTTTGTTTGTCATCTATATCCAAACATGTATCAGCAATGCTCTGCTGTGATAATTTGATATTGCCACAATTTTAGCTTTGTGTGGGGAATTCAGTATATTATATCTAATCAGTAATTCCATAATTTCACATGGGTCTAGGTGTATCTAGTTCTCACATGCCTTTTGGTATCCCATTACCTAAAGTAAATGGGACGTAGATAAGCTCAGTACTTTGTAGTGCGGATGTAGCATGACAGGTAGAAGCTGTGAAATCAAGTCCAAACAAAACATATGTTACGAAATCCTAAACAACACTCCATGTAAACCAATTTTCTCCTATCTTCTAGCTTCAAATGTGGACAGAAACCAAATAATCGTTTCTCACCAACAGTCGCATCATTCCAAGATGTGTGATTAGAGCCAGCAGGGCCTGCCTTGATTTGGAAGCCGTGCATGTTAACCTGTGGCCCCAGGGCCGAGCACAGGGCCCCCAGCAGATCGAAAACAAATAAACAAGGCCTGCCAGAGCAGGCTGTGACAGTACAGGCTGTCTCCAGTAGATAAGACAGAACAATAGCCCTTAATAGGCCGCAGAGAGACACACACCCATCTTCAGTACTTTTTCTACTCCTATCTGCTTGCTGGTAACAAAAGAAACAAGATGCTTTCCCTTTTTCTACAGAGTGATTAGTGGCGCTTAACAGGGATATGGGCATGAAAATGTGTATTTGTGTGATAATTTTGCAACGCACGCAAAACTTGTGACGAGGAGCCTTACAGAATGAGAAGCAATACAATGCCTTATTCCCCCCTGGGGTTAAAACTTGGAGGGGAAAAGTACATTGTGGTTATTTTGCTATTTATCAGCCTGTGGAAGGAATACGAAGACCTTCTGAATATGTCGTGTCATCTTCTTTGCCCAATCCATACAAATGACCATCAACATAATTTGACAACATACATATTTTGTCGAACATGCATTCAAGACACATTCAACGAAAATACAGAGACGGGAGGAATACAATATACAACCACATGAGCATGTCAAATTGTCTGGGCAACATTTTTTTACTTGCCCTAAATGCAGTTAGTGAGGCGTATAATAGCAGGCAGAAAAGCCTGTTTCTCTTGTGAAGGCCCTTTTTTGACTTCGACGCAAAAAAGCCTTGGCACGGTATCGCAATGCCAGCAGCAATGATCCTGTTTTGTAAAATCTGAATCATTTCTCCGGCACCCAGGTAAAATGCATCAGCTCATGCCATAGTACTGCCTGAAAGAACACACAAAGATCCTCTAAAAAAAAAAGCGAGCTGGCACATTACACCTGATGCCTTTATGCTGAGCTCTGATGAAAGAAATCCACCCAGCTGCCAAGTTAGCTCACCTGAAATGAATGCCTTTAAGGAAAGAGGCTGTACTTGGTTCTGTGACAGGAGGTAAAATGCTACTACAGAGTGTGTCAGAGTGTGATGTTGGAGAATATAGATGGATTGTAGTGTACAGCGTTATTTCATACCTTAAGGCTGGATTTCTGAGACTCTGAGCTGAATGTAACAGAGCATGGTTAGACTTTTTTTTTTGATTGGAGAGGGCATCAAACCAAGAAGATTGACCCTAAATATGGCTCAGATTCTTTTTCTTCAGTTCATCATTGTGGCATTTTAACCCCCGTACAGACCAGTGTTTTGCTAAAGAGAAGCAATATATTTTAAAACTAATGTGCACAGTCTACCAAAGAAAGGCCAGAGTGCTTGACCAGAGTATATCTTGCATTTTAGAACTGAATGTCCCAGGAAAGAACACGTTTCAAAAGTTGAATATGATTTTTTTCTTTTTCTGCTCCTTTACCTCCAGTCTCCCTGCATATTTTCAATTTAAGGCTGCGTTCCCTCGGTGCACACACACAGTATCACATTATCTCTCTTCAAATTACAGTGAGTTGGTTGTGTGTGTGGGCGTTGTAGCTCTGCATTTGTGATCTTTACTTGGAAATGGCAGAAGTGGTAGAAGTTTTACATTAAATGTCTTTTTAAATCTTATATTGATTGTCCCTTTTTGTTAAACAGGGAAATGAATGTTACTTAGGCATGTATGCATGCTTGCTTGTAAACCAAAACCAGAGAAATTATAATAAAAAAATATTTTTAAAAAACTTCCAGCAAAGAGCAACTGAGTCTTTGCCACATCCATATTTCTATATACTACATTTACCTCTGTGCCAAGACATATAAATCACGTCTTATGTATCATTAATATACATGGGTGTCAATAGTAGACGCATGAATGGAAGAAATATGGTTCTTCCCAATAGAGACAGGGTTGAAAAATGGGCTGCAGATAGGGTGAGAATAGAGCCTTCTCTCATGAGGCTGCAAAAAGGCATCTAAATCTCTGCTGCCCCCCAGTGGGGCCAGATAATGCTCTGTGTGTGTGTGTGTGTGTGTGTGTGTGTGTGTGTGTGTGTGTGTGTGTGTGTGCTCATGTTTTTGTGAGGCTGAGTCAAACCGTGTGATACAGTATGTAAAGTCTATCTTGTACAGTTGTAAAGATATTAATGTCATAAAGTTGCTTTGGCTCCACCTCTACTATCTTACATAGAGACCAGTCTTACACTTCTTTCACATTAAATGCATTCTATTGTTAATGCATTGTGTTTTGCATGTGCTAGGAATGCAGGTTCAATCAATCTACAATCTACCAGACATGGATCCCTCCTTTATTTTTTTAATTACTTGATTGGCTGTATACAAATTCATAACGGTAATGTTGACCCACTGCACCAGAAAGTGGAAAAACACATTCACAAATGTGGCCTGAGGCTGCCTAGAACGGACATACACACACACACACATACAGTCTGTGAACTGCAGATCACGTCTAACAGGCTGTCAGAAGAACTGCTCGATACACGGCTGACGTTTGAGAACCAACGAGCCGGTATCATTTCACACCTCTTTCTTTCTGTCTGCGTTTTTTTCTACCACTGAACTTTCATGCAGTCTTTTCACTGTCTGGCACTCTTCACATATTTACATTCATGCTGGTCGTTGAATAGACCATATCGCTAATATAGTAATTTTCTTCAAAAAGTTTGTGAACAGGGGTGTCGGTTAGCTCAGTTAACTCCGTTTTTGCCAGACAACACGTCCACATATACATCAGTATGTGATGAATACAGTGATGGAACAGATTCTTTTTATTCATATAGTATCAGTCCTACAGGCGGAAATGAACAACATTATTTCCTTTAAATATGATTGCCACTTTACATTAAAGGGCAATCTACTAATTCTACACTTGAAGATAAGTTTACTTGTCACCAAGATTGCTGTTCATCCTCTGAAAACAGTCATATAATGTCTTCAGTGGCTCTAAAGCAAGCCCAAGTCTAAGAAAATAAACCTGTTCATGTCTTATTTCAGATTGGCCACACAGGCATAGACTTTGAAATATGTAGGCATTCACCGCAGAATAAGGTAAGGGGACTTCTGTCCCCAGTTTGACCCATACTAAGGACAAAGTCAGGATATCTCAGCCTCTGCTGCTTTGAATCTGGTCACTCTTGTATTAATGTTTTAATTATTATTTCCTCAACTTAATTGAAGTGCAATGCTAAAACGCTCGAGGGCCCCTTTTACAGAGCTACAATATAACAGACACTGTAATGCACTAATACAAGATATTTTTTTCTTGCAAAAGAGATTACACTTCCTAAATAATGGCTCCCATTAAAATTACAATAATTGCCCGGCAGGTGTTTGTTAAAGGAGCTATATGTACGAATCAACCCCCTTGTCAAATTTATACTCCAAACTAATTGGGGGCAGCATATTACCAGAAGGTTGGGGTGCACACTACTAATGTAAGAAACAAGGAACATATTAAGACTGTCAGTAATGTTATACAAGTAGCTACATTTAGAAGCTTTGGCTAAATAGCCAACGTTAACATTAACAGCCCTGTCGATTCTTTTTTGATGTTTTAAATTAAAATTTGTATCCTTCATGTGTTAACATATGTTAAAGTAAATAATAACATAGTATCTTCAACATAGTTTAAACTGATACTGTACCTTTTTTTTTTTTTTAGTAACTGGCTTTTTTTAATAACAGTAAACCGTTATTGTAATATATATGGAACACCTCATGATACATAATTTTATATATAATCTGGAAGGTCATGCTTCATTTTGACATCTGAATCATGTTTCTTTGCAGTTAAGGGCTAATGTTTGCTTGCCTTTTCCCTTTGTTTTTTGCGTTCCCGGTCACATCCCTCTGTGATATACTTAATCAGCATGAAACAGTACTCTGTGTTGACCTAACAGCTTGCTCAATTTCTTTGCATGGCGTCTGAGTCTTTATGCCACTGCCTACGTCTGTGTTTGTTTTGGAGCTCTCTCCTAGTCTTGTATCGTTCTCTGCTGTTTATAAGGAGATGCTCATTTGGATAAGCGCATAGAGGACAATGCCATGGCTGTCGTTCTGATAGCTATCCAGGCCCTTGATCTTCTCTCCCTATAAACATCATTACCACACAGTGAAAACATACACAGTGCACACACACGCGCACACTCCCACAAACTGCTCATCCAAATCGGCGCTAACAGATTAGCAGTGATTATAAACAAACATGGAGGATTAATCCTGTGTGCTCTCAGTCTACTTTTCCACTGAGCTAGCCAGGGTAATTACCAAGTGCTAGATTGTTAGTGTAATCACACACACACACACACACACACACAAGCACACACACGAGCTGCCTTGCTTCACTACTTAGTGATATCAGTTTGGTGCTCATTTTGTAAGAAAGTTGGAAATAGCTTTTGCAAAGACACTGCAAGACAACTGAAGTGAACATAGTTCAGACAGTGAGTTTGTTTGACACAACTTTGCGTGTTCAAAACTCCAAGGTTTGTTCTTTGTTCTTGCTGGCCTTCAGGGAAACGAACGTGGAGTCATAGAAGCAAAGGATATCTTTACATTTACTAGCAGGATGGGGACTGACTATTGGACGTGGACGTGTTTCTATTTTATTTTTTCACTAGCCAGTTTTTGTTTTTTTGTTGTTGTTTTGTCCCACACATGGTATGTAAATTAGTTTTAAAGGCAAAATATGCTACATGGCTCAGTCCTCTTACATGGTCTGAAAACCAGGGAGGTGTGTAGCATATGTTGTCTGTCATCTCACCGCTTCCCATTGAAATATGGCTTTATTATTCAACCCCAGTGTTGCCTTTTTTCTCATGTTGATGTCCTCTTAACTTCAATAATATATCACTTTATTCTGCCTACAGTTGGACAGTGTTGTTTAGCCCTCGGGGTGAATAGCAAGTGCATGACCTATTGCACACAGAGCTGCCCTGCTAAATGATTTATGTTTTAGATGTGAGATTTGAACCTTGACACAATTAGCTTTGCACTGATGTGGTGAGGCGTGTTTCCAGCTGTACTGGACATATGAGTGAACCCGCAAAGGATTTGTCAACGGCTGACATTTTGTTTTGTGCTTCAGTTTGGACACACATCTTTGACACAACACCACTTTCCACATGCATTTCAGGGTTCAGAGCTGATGCAGTGCTCTCCCTTTTCATCGCGATGACACACAGATGGAAGATGAAAAATATATCAGGTTATTTAGTGTGTCTCTGCCACTGGATTAAATCATGTATTGATTCTCTTCTTTCACAGGTTGAAGCCATCCTGGTCAACATCTTTGGTGGGATCGTCAACTGTGCCATCATCGCCAACGGCATCACCAAGGCCTGTCGAGAGCTGGAGCTGAAGGTGCCGCTGGTGGTCAGGCTTGAAGGTGGGAATGCACAGACACACACGCACACAAAGAAATCTAAACTTGGCCTCACCCTCTATTCCCCAGTGACACTCAAAACAATACACAATACACATTGTACCTCAGGAATTCCAACCATTGATCTCCATCTGGCCTGGAATGAAAGCACATGACCTCATTGAGGATTTCCTGATGATGCTGGTTAATGACACTTGCCTTAAACATACAATTTAAAAACAAGTTTTCACCTCCGGGGCTTGTCACTCATCTTCATGAGGTGCCAAATGACATCAGGGCTCATCAGTATCCATCATCTCTTAACGCCAACATCTCTGTACCCTAGCTCTTGTTACCTCTTTGACCTACCTGCACTAAGACGGCTATCCCCATGTAGCTACTATCTTCAGCTTCCATGACATAAAGCACGTAAACGATGACTGATAATGTTAGTTGTATCTGATTTTAAATGTATTGGGTATATAGTGTAATTGGTTAACAGCATGAGTGCGGCAAGATTTAGAGCACCTCCTCCCCACCTTGGTTTAAACTTTGAAGCCATTGTATTATTGCTGCTGTACTCTCTGGAGCCTATCCATCTTCATTGTGGCCCAGTGTCCCCGTAAGAACAGCAGTGCATTTCTCACACGTGTCACATTTTGCCGCACCCGTCATTAGCGCCAGCCAGAATAACAGTAGAGACGGCACTGATTGCCTCACCTTTCACCTGTATATGCTAATGAAACCTGTTCAGTTGTGTGTGTGCGTGTGTGTATGCATGTGTGTGTGTGTGTGTGTGTGTATGTGTATGCATATGTGTGTGTATGTGTATGCATGTGTGTGGGTTAGATGGCAGCGGTGACTCCCGGAGGCGTGGGGCCAGTTGGTGGTTAGTTTAATTGTCAAGTTCCTGCTGAGTGGTGTGTCCAGAGCAGAGAGCAGGGGAGTATATAGTGTGAGTGCTTGTGTGTTTGTGTGTGTGTGTGTGTGTGTGTGTGTGTGTGTGTGTGTGTGTGTGTGTGTCAGCCCTCAACTCTTCATACTGTACGTCCTCACACTCTTTGCTAATATGGTTTGTAGGTCAGGGTGTGTAAGCGGTTTCTAGAACCGTGCACAGATGTACTACACTGCAGTATGAATGTGGCTGCTCTGAGAACAATGGAGTGTGTAAAGTTTAGTTGTCATATTAACACCAAAGGTTTTTGTTCTCAATCAAATGATGCCTGTTAACACGCACACACACACACACACACCAGTAGATAGATACATTTAGGAAAGGTCGGGCTGTAAATCATGATCACCTTCCCCAAAGAATTTGTGACATTGTTTTTACTGTTTCCCTTTAAACACAAGCAAATTTCACGCAGGTGAGTAATATATCACTGCCTTTTTTTTTTTCCATCTGAAATAACTTTGCACCTGAACCAAAACTGAAGCTCGAACAAGGACAGATGTGTGGCTTAAACCCAAACCCTACACATTACCACTGCACACAAAGTTAAACACTGGTGCCAGTTCAAACGCTCAAGGTGAAAAATATGAATCTGTGTAATTTCCATCCACTATCTCGTGTTGCCAATTGACCATGTGGCTGAAGAGCGAGTACACAACAGCTGAAATGTGTCGCCATGCAAGCGACCGGATTAGCAATCAAAACAGACCCTAAATTAGTCACAACAGATTTTTCATAGTAGGCCATGTAATTCAACCTAACTCACAAACAGACTGAGACCAGAAGGTCACTGTTGGTGGTTGGTCCAACCACGTTTTCCTGGCCGGGGCCTAATCCAAGCTTTAGCTCTGGGTCATTACGTCCTGGGCTGCAGTCTTTTGGAGAAGATTGGTCAGAATCAATCAGCTCAGCTTGCTGGGCTGACCGCAGGGCAGTGAGAACGGCCCAGCGCTCTTCAACGGGATCAGGATGGATTAACTGGCACACTTTTAATTGGGAAAGCTCTTTTAAAAGGCCTGGGTTGATTTCATTGGTGGAGAATTACATATTCCCATATGTGTAGGAGAGCAGCCATGTGGTGGAGATGCTGATAGAGTGGAATTAGTTGATAGGGTTGAAGTGTTTATTGTGGGCTGATAAGAAAGTCTAACTGCATCACACCCAGTCTGCAGTATTAACACTTGTGTTTATAGATTGTACATTCAACTGATTAAGAACAGAACACACATAAAGACACACTTGTACACACAGTACTTAAGGTATAGATAGGAAGAGATACCTGGGGAAGTACTGTACTGCCCCCTTTGGCCACAGTGTGAACCTGCTGTCTGCCAACATGGAAAGATTTCCCTTTAAACAGCCCTCAGAGTCCTGGGAAAAAGGTGACTGCATTCGTTCAACTCTGTTCCCTGGCCTGTTGATTTACAGAGCCATTCCCAAACTGTCTGCATAACAGTGGAGGCTGTTCGCTCCTCGAAAGGAGCTATTTTTCTCCCATTTAATTAAAAAGAGATGCGAGGCCCTGTAGTACGGTTGCGATGGCCTTTTCAGTCCTGACAGTGTCATTACAGCTTAAATAGCCCTCTGCTGCACACACGCTGTACACACACACAACAACAGGTATGCGTGTGTACGCACACACATACACACACTTGCCACATAAATACATCTGCACACACTGGCTTGTTTTGACAGTGATCTGACCTGTTTTTAGCCTTTCAAATCTACACATTTGCTAAATGTTAAGGTGCAAATATTAAACAATGACCAGCATTTCAGTGTTTTCCAGCCTTTGCTCCCCTTCAGATGCACAAACACTGAATACTGTGATGTTATTTGTTAATACAATGTGGGGTTTTTTTTTATGAGTCTTGTTACGAGATGCATTTTATAAGCTGTCAATGCCAGAGATGCTTTTTAAATCTACTATATTACTGTAGCTATAGTGGCTGTGTTTGTGTGTGCGTGTGTGTTTCTCTTAAACAAGAGTCTAGACAGCATGAGAAACGTGAAAAGTTTGATTAATGACTGGCTAGCACATCAAAGGAAAGACGTCTGCACTGTTCAGGAGTATCTCGCTTCGCGTTCCAATGAGGAGCATTTGATGTTTGACGCGCAGGATGAAGGAGGGAGGAGCAGGGCTCATCCGTTTTTGGCTGAGAAGGGAAAACTTGCACTGTTTGGTCCTGATTATTTTGAGGATTCAAACTCAAAAGTCAAAAGTGTGATGACATTCAGTGATGAAAGGAAATGTTTTTCACACCAGTTATTCAAGGGAACTGAAGTAGTGAGATCCTGATATATCCCTATAATATCCCTCAGTGATATTATGAACTGTTTTGATTTGTTTAATTTTTTTCATAACTAATTTAATTTATATCAGTATATATATCAGCTGTCCTGGTGTCAAAACATGATGATGATGGAAGGAGAATCTCAGTTGTGTTGCCAGGCAGCGTTGACTATCTGCCAAAGCAAACATACAGATACTTAACGTTCATTCACCTTTTTATTACTATAGTCAAAAGAAGATTTGTCTTTACCCAGACACAAGTATTCAGCTAATTTGACAGGTGTTATGATTTACCTTTTTTGTGCCAGAAGAAAAGAAAAAAAAAACCTTAAAGTACAGCTAAGAACCTTTTCTGAACACGGGAGTGACCAAAAGTGACAAGATAATAGATCCTTTTCAGCGAAGACACAGTAACAAAAGCACAGGTGTAAATAATAAGAACAGTGATAACTTATTATTCATGTCGGCTCGGTGTCACACTCTCATAGCGTACTGAGACACTTGAATAGAACAGAGCCATCATTATTGTTTTGGATAACAACTACTGTGCAAAAAATGTCTGCTCCTGTGAAAAAGGCCCAAAGTAACTGCTACAACGTAGCGAGTCGGTATCTGCGGTGTCATTCACACCGAAATGTTTATCTCAAGTTGTCAGCCATCATTAGCTCAAATCAGACCAAGTAAGCTTGTAGCAGCGACACTTGCAGGTGTACAGAATTGAACCAAAATGTGTTTTATCACTTGTGAGATTAACTATCGACGTGTAAAATGAAGAAGCTGTTGCTTCTTCATAGTCTCACTTCAATTGAAAACAAAGTTTAGAGGACATTTATCAAGCTAACAACCACAGAAACAGATTTGGATAAGTTATCAGGCTTATCGAAATCAGGCTTTGTTTTCTTATCTTTAACTTCTACGACAACAAACTCTGTCTTTCCCATGAGAACTTTAGAGTTTCTCTGTAGGTCAGAGACTAGGTCTGTCTCCTTCTCTTTTCTGGTCTTCACGAAAATCAGTTTGTTTAAACAGAATTAGTTACAAATGTAGAAACGGCAGCATCAACAGAACTCCTCTGGCACAAGTCTTTGGCACATCCCCAAGCCTTATTATCTTGCTGAAATATGGTGGCCTGTAATTGACTCACACATTAAAGTGACATTTTCACAATAATCACAAATAAGCTTGCTAATTAGAGCGGAGATCCAACAGAAATGTGCTGTGAAGTGGCAATATATCACATGGCAAAATGCTTAACGCTGTCTGGTCTCTTGTTGTTTTGGCTTGAAAGATATGCAGCTGAGCTGTGCTGTGAGGCCGATCAGCTGATCCATCCTTCAGCAGTTTTGGAACAGCCTTGTGGGGGGAAAAAGTGGTGGTGGTGTGGATTGCGATTTAATGTAAATTCCAATACATGCTTGTTAGAAAACAAAGTTCAGAGCCAGAAATCTCACTTGCTGTACTAATTAATCATTGGTCCTGATGAATAAGCCCATAAACCCAGTATAATAGGATTATTTTCTGTTCCATACTAAGTAAGACAGTACAAATCTTTCTTTTTTTCTCAATTCTAATGTCATTCTTTAAAGTTAATCACATTGAATTTGATTTTGAAGTTTTCAAAATGAAAGTGTCTCTGCGTGTATGCCTCACGCATGTGTGCTTTATACAGTATACTGTATGTCTCTGGGTCCAGGCGGTGAATAGGTCTCTGGCAGCACCTAGTGGCTGCAGGTGAACACACACATTCATATACTTGCCATACTCACACGCACACACACACACACACACACACACACACACATACACACATCTAGTGGTGCTGTTTCCTGCTGGGCTCTGTCCTTTTCTTTGCTGCTGTGAGCTATCAGTGCTCCCTACTGCTCACAGTGGAACTGCACTCACACACACACACACACACACACACACACACACACACACATACACACACACTTACATGAAAAGAAAAAAAAAACTGACATAAGTGCACGTCTTTTCTTTCGCACTCCCACAGATGTGCGATTCCCCCCTCACGCATTACATGGATAACACAGGTAGTGTGTAAATAACGCCACACACACACTCCAGCTTCTCATGAATATTTATGGGATGAAAAAATAGCAGAAATGCATGTGTTGTTTACTTTATTTCAGTGCCATATACACTTTCCATAGGCATATTTGTCTTTTCAGAACATCTCTTGCATTATGTATTTGCTGTGAGCACACACTGTCCTCCCACAGTTTTATCTTCTGTCTCTTGTGCTGCAACTTTGTTTTAATCAGCTGACAGATAAGCCCGTCATTATGATAATAGAGAACCGTCAAAGCCCGCTGAAGTTCTCAGGTCAGACTTATTACAGTACTGACGCCCCCTCTCCTCACGTTGACTGACGGCCTCGCCGGTTGTGAGTACATATTTATCTGTCTGACACAGACAGAGAATATGCAATGCTATTTGATCAGAAGATGACTTGGGATACATAATCCCATGTTTATGTGCCACAGCAAGGCCTCTTCCTGCTCTTACTCTAATTAATTACATTGTTGAATTGATTGTTTGGAGTTTGAGTCTGCAGAAATGTGTTTGGAATGACTTATTATCTGGCTGGACAAAAGAGATGAAATATTAGGCGTTAAGTGGCGCTGGTAATAGAATTCCTCATGAAAGGTCTATTGATCAGGGTGGCCGGGCCTCCGGAGAATTCACATATCATGCAGTCTTAATTACACGCCAGGCAGGAGAGCTAAGGTCAACCTGTAAGCGTCTGAGCATGCACACACACAGACACTTAAGCACACACACAAACGCACTTAGGCACACACACACAAAAACAGCTACACCCAGAGACTTGGTCAAAGTGAACGCAAAGAGACACCAGTGCACACAAGTGGTAATTGCTGTCACATCACATATTTTTAATTACACACATACAGTAAAAACTGCACAATATTGATTGTTTTCATCATTGATTAGCCTACAGATTAATTTTATGATTAATGGTTTCATCAATAAAATGTCAAACCGCCGTCACCACTGACCTTTCCCAAATGTCTTGCTTTGACCGACCGGCAGTCCAACAGTTTACTGTCAAAGAAAAGCAGCAAACATTTACAGTGGATTTTCTGCTTAAAGATGAATGCTCATCAAGGCATTCCCTGCTAATTTTGCAGCTCTACATGTAGGGCATAACATTTATCAACCAGCCCTAACAAGATTATTGTTTATACTTGATGACTATTTTAGAAATAAGATAAACTTTTATTGGTCCTCAGGAAGAATTCAGGCATTGCAGCAGTGTCGTGATAAGAAATAAATGAAAAGAAAATAATGTTTTAAGAATATATAGAGGAGAGAATGGTTGGCCTTTTCTTTGCCATCACATCTTCATGTGTGAAATCACTAAATGCCACATAAACAGCTGGCTTTTGTTGTTTTTAGCAGCGTGGGCGATTCTGCTTCATTTGACCTTTCACTCCATTGCCCTCTCTCTCCACTCCCTCCCTCCCTCCCTCTCTCCCTTCTCATTCACTCCCTCTCTCCACCGCCATCCTCTCGCTCTCCGTGTCCTTCCGTCCACTGCAGTGCACCCTGCCCTATGTTGTGACAGGCATGTCAGGCCTGGTGTTTGGCTTCGCCATGTGCAGCACTGAGAGGCAGCCAGCTCAGTGTGTAGAGCCTCAGGGTTGTGGAGACCGTCCCTGGGTCTCTCTCTCTCTCCGTCTCTGGTTGGTTGCGGGTCTACCGGGGCATGAACGCCACCATATCACCGAGCACCTGCTACTCCTGACCTCCCTGCAGCCAGGGGGAACACACACACACACACAAACAAATTGCCCTCTTGCCTCGCTGACATTGTTCACAGACAAAGCTGCTTTCGGATCAGCAGTTGAATTTGCCACCGCTCACCCATAACTCCATCCATCTGTCATCATGTGCCTTGATTCCTCCAAAGGAGCTCTTCGTCTTTCACACCATGTGGTTTTTAGATCAGCACAGGCAGCAGATTAGGTTCAACCTTGTTTGGCCAATTTTTTGTTGTTGCCTGTTGTAACTGTTTTTCCCGTGTCTGCTAGGGACCAACGTCAACGAGGCCAAGAGGATTCTGACGGAGAGCGGCCTGCCCATCACAGCAGCAGAAAACCTGGATGACGCTGCCAGGAAAGCAGTGGCTGCCATCAAGAAATAGAAAACTCTCAATGTAACTCTGTCCCCCCCAACACCAACATTCATCCTCAGATCAGCACCGTCAGCCTTTTCATACACATGCAGACCTCCAGGACTTTGAGCCTTGGCTCTCATAGGACTTTACCTTTGTTATTTTAACACTAGCTTCCAAATATTTGGAGCTTTTATTTGCTCAGTATCTGTTCTTCTCCCGGCTCTGCAAATTAACTTCCATCATTTTTTTTTCTGAATCAAAAGCATATTAATTGGAATAAATCACTCGCAGGCTTGTTGAAGTCAACACAATCTTGTCAAATCTCCTGTGAAATTGGATGGAGACCCAACACTTTGTGCATTCCATTATATTATGGCATTTGAATGAAATATTGGAAATATATGAGAAGTTCTCCCATTAGCACCTCTAAACTCAGCTTTAGGTACTCTAAAGTCAGACTCTTTCTGAAAAAACAGCCAGTTCATGAGTTGTGAAATCATTTAATGGCACTTCATGGACTTTGAATCAATCAGCCTGTTTTTTTAGCCACTTCATGAATCCATCCAATGCCTTGTCTATCTCTCAATGAGGTGGATGAAGTGCCCATGCTGTGAATTTTGTACACCGTGTCTTATTTGTTAGGTGCTCTATGGGAAACAGTGTTATCTGTGCCTAGATGATGAAAGTTTTGTAATCTATCCTAGCAGTAGTTTCATACAGAGAGATGTCGAGAGAACTAAATCAAATATACAATTGTACTTAGATTTTTTTATAATTATGAATGTATATTGACACGATATCTTGAATACAGTGTGAAAACTGTGTATATAATTTGAGAGATTAAAAACAAATATTTCAAGATTGCTGTGTTGTTTATTTCCTCGGGGAAAAAGACAAAAGCGTATGGAAAGTAAGGAAGAAAAAAAACTGTGATTGCACTGCTTCTGCTGACTTTTTCTGGAGAGAGTAAGTTTGCAGGATAAAGCTAATGTCAGTGGGGGAAGCAGACCCTCAGCAGTTCGTACAGTTGCGTGCCTTTGAGCCTTTGAGCTCACTATTGACTACCTGAGCAAAGAAACACAGTCCAGACTCGAGGTAACCTTTGAATATACAGGAGGTGCTTATTCCAAGTAATTCCCCTTCTCCTTACCAACGCTGGCTGCATTATGCCAAGTTTTTACTTCAGATGAATTTACTGTATGTTTAGTCTAAAGGTCACATACTCTAATATGTTTAGGTTCAGTCCGTTGCAGTTTAAAAGGAAGGATGGGTTTAATTTGAGTTCATTTGTTGTGTTGGAAGCTGACCAAACCGGTAACTCTGGCACCAAGCAAAAAAGTTAGGAAATACAGTATGCTCCCGTTTGTGTTGCCTGTGGGGCTGCCTTTATTATTGATTAATTGCCAGTTGTGTTCTTAATAAATAATTTAGTCTATAAAACATAAGAAAACAAAAAAGTGAATAGTTCAAGATGACATCCTAATATGTCATATTTTGTTTAAACCAACAGTCCAAAATAGTTTTTGTCAAAAGTTAACTAAGTTAACCAAAACTAGTATATTAAGTTTGGTTTCATCAGTGAAAACGAACACAGTTTGAACAGACACGTCAAGAATTTTTAAATGAGCAAAGAAAGATGAACTTTGTATTGTGGTGACAACATAAATTCAGCCTTTGCTGGTTTAAAAAACTTTTAATCAAAGATTAAAGAAGGATGAAATGATACAGAGTTCTACAAAAAAAACCTTAATCTTTCCATTTATTTGATTTCTGTTTAATACATAGATTAATCTGCAGTCGTGTAAAAAGTACCAATGAGCTCCAGTTTCCACTAAGAACTCACTCATGTATATGTATATACGTATTTTAGAGAATACCCGCACAAGCTTAAACTCCTCAAATCGCACACCTTCAGTCCTCTAATGAAACTCAAGTGTACGTCCCCCCCCCCCCAAGAGAGACTTGAGAGGAGCGACTGTCCTTCATAAGGCCCGTGTGAGCAGTACAGAGAGACAGAGAGTTGACTGAGACCTCTTCCTGTCAGACACACTGACTGTGTGATGGATTATCTGTCAGGCAATCTGAGAGGACGCCCAGACACGCAGGATCAACTGCCACCTCCATGAAAGACGCACACAAACACAAAGCATTTCTTTCCCTCCTGTATGCACCAGGAGGTTTTCTCAGAGAGGAAAACTGAGTCTCAAACTGGAGCTCATCTTGTTTTTTTCTTCAAGCAAAGTCAAGAGGACTCCACACGGGGCCCTCTGGTAATTGCTGCACTTGCTATACATCTTTATTTTTCCATAGAGTTAGAAGTGACATGTTGTGTAACTGCCAACCTTGACACAAAGTAGAGATGGATATTAAGTGAAGTAACTACTATCATTTATTTATGATTTATTCATTTTAAGCCTCCCTATCACCAAGAGTCATCTCAAGACACAAACTCAGAGGTCTATGGCTCGGTGTTGCACCGTGCCAGCTAGCTGAGCCGTAGAAATGGGCTGAAGGGTTCAATAATTGCCTTATTTCATGCTCTTCTCTCCGTGTGTCAGAAATATCCCCGCTGATGGATTGGACGGAGGAATTTAAGGCTTGTTAAAGCAGGCTTCTCAGGCCCTGATATCCTGATATTGTTTAATTCAGTGTCAAGCTGGAGGTCACAACGAAATGTGCACACTGATTTACTGGGCAAAATTAGTGCCGCTCCTTCATATAAATATAGATGAGGGGGGAAAGAAGCTTTGGAGGTCAGGCTGAAGACTTCTGTCATGTAGCCCGCTGCTTTTAACTCAGCTAATACTTCTGGAGGTGAGAGAAGGGTGTGTTGTTTTAAACCCCTTTGTGCAGGCTGCTCCTTTAATTAAGCAGTATTATTATGCTGTGGGAGTCTTATTTTTCACCCTTGGTGGCTCACTTTATTTGTCTCTGTAATTGTCCATTTTGCTTTCTCAAAACGTGGCAGATTTTTTATGTGGTTTTTGAATTGATGTCAAAACGGTAATTGCCACTTTACAAAGCTGCCTTCAGTGTTTAGGCCTGTTGGGAGAGCCAGTGCTCTGGAAAAGCTTTCTTTCAGACAGCAGGGTCAAGGCCGTTTCTCAGGAAGTATTGGATATTTATTGAGTCATTTGGAAGCAACAACTATGAACATATTAGTTCATAATAAAGCAATAGCGGTATGAATTGCCTCCAGCTATTGTACTTCGTCTTTCAGGGACAACGGGTTGTTCAATATTTACAATTTTCTGCCTGTGCATCTGTCGTCCAGGCGGTGGACAGATAAGGTGCATGAGTCTGTGTGTGTGTGTGTGTGTGTGTGTGCCAGCATATTGATGTTTCCACTCTTATTCGAAATGTGTGTTTATGAGTACGTTCTTTAGGGCTTTGTATGAAGACAGCAAACATGTTCTTCCCTGTGGGATCTCCCAAACACCGGAGCGTTTCTTGTTTGTTTTTTCCTCTTCTCATTCACAGAAATACAAAATGAGAGTGCTTGTTCTGCCTCATCTCTCCACACAGTTATTGTCTTACTTCTCAGCCTGAAATCATAAAAAAAAAAAAAATAGTTGTTGACAGGTTTTATGGAGGAAAAGCAGCACAGTGCGGGAGAGAGTAAAAATGTCAAGAGTGAAGGAGCAGCTGAGGCTGTCGGTGGTGCGTCTTGTTACCGCACTGCCTTCGAGGTCCTCAGATTTGGCCTTGGCTCGTAGATGAGCAGAAAAATCCATTTCCCTCTCTCCAAATTGTTGTCAGTGTGTCCGTAATTGAAGGACTTAGAATCGATTTAAATTACCTTGGCTGTCTCGAGAAATTGAGCGAAGAGAAGGCAGATTCAAGAAAAAGAAAAAGTTGCAATAAGCAACACACCTCCGCAGTCTTCCTTTTTCCATGACAATGTCTTGTTTTCAGCCTGTCTCCGAGTTGCTCTTAAAATACAATTGTAGGGTCTTAGTTTCAAGTGCAAACTATGAGCACTTAAAGAATTTTTAAGATGTTTCCAGTAGCTGTTAGTCTTCCGATGATGCTTTGCTCACCTTCCATAAATAAAATCTTTTTGATCATTTTTAATCTCTTGCTGTCATGCAACGTTTCTTCCTTGCTCATTTCGACCCTTCGGTACGTTTCCCTTCCATACATTTTTGTCACCCTTCTCTGTACATTCGTGCTTGTATTCATCCATATTTTTTTTCTCGTCAATCATTCCTTCAGTCCTTTCTTGCTTCCTACCTGCATCCTTCCTCAATAACTTACTCAGTAACTTTTAGCATTTGAGTAAGCCAGTAAGAGACAACAGAAGGGAAGAAAAGACTGAGTGATTTCATGAATTTATTTCCTAATTTCTAGTTTTAATGATGCCAAAATTGACCAAGAAATATGTCATTGTATTGATCATGCCAACGCCTGCAATACTACCTGTTTTATGCCATATCTGACATGATATTTCTTCGGTGGCCGAGTGATTAGTACTTAAAACAACATAAAAAAAACTCTTTGTACGCATGCACATGGCTCTATAGATCCGCTGGATGAGAGTTTGATTCCAGCTAAGGTCAAAGTGACATGTAGCACTTGGTTTTCCATTTACTGCTTTGACTTGCAGGTCCAACTGGCAGCATTAGCATTCAATTCAGGGTAGTTTCTATCTGTTTGGGGACCGTATGCAAGATGCTATGTGGGGGCCCCAATTTTGTCAAACTCGGAGGGAGAGATTCCTAACCTTTTTAGATGATCTGATGAGATGCAACTGTCTGTTACATTTGAACAGGAAAACAGGCTAGAGTACATTAATAAATGCAAGAGATGCAGCATGTTCCTGAAAAATGTTTATCCTAATTTTTGAAAACAAGGTGACATAGCATAAAAACTCTCCCCACCAATCCAAGGTAGTAAGAAACATTTACATGTAACACTGCAACCCCTTCAGTACCACTTTGGATCTGTTTCAGTGATTGTTGTATGTATAACCACAAGTCTGACATTTTAGACCACTGCACAAGATCAACAGAAATCAGCAAAAGCTATCATCTATTAATTTAATGTCATGATGCAATTGCTAATGGTGCCTCCCTCACTTCAGGGAATGGCGGGCGGCTGTCATATATCCCGTTACATCTGTCGGCAGACAACACTCACTGCGTGACAGCCAAGCCCAAAGATGATTTTGACTCGATTACCCCACAAACACAAGTCACAGCTTCCCTATCATAGCAGCTTAGTTTTGATTATAACCTATAAAAGTGCTTCACACAACAAATGACGGGGTTTAATACAAATGCATGGCTACAAATAAAGACAGGCACTTTTAATTCTCCCAAAATATATTGAGGAGAGGAAAGTTGGGCTAAATACATCAGACATTTAGTCTCTTTGGATATTCCTTAATTTCTGTTTGCACAGTAAATTTCCTCTTGTGCGTTGTTATCTTTGGCAAGCTGCCCAAGATCTTGTCATCTACAAAGTAGCATCAGGGAGCGGCCTTCAGTAAGGAATGAAATCTTCTCCTGGAATGAGAGTAGTCAAAAGCTCATTTGGTGTGACCTCTGAAAGCCAACGCCCCCTAATTAAAACAGCAACCGAGGCAACAGAATGCTGTTTCAAATTGCTTGATAATTAGACTACCCAGTTATCCTGGTGGAGCGCTCGGCAGGTGTTCAGCTGACACACTCAGACACTTCATTGTCCCACAATGCCGAGCTTTCATGCCGTCTGCCGAGTAAAAATAAAGGTGAGATACAATCCTGAGGGGCCGACAGTATGGCACAGGGATGACAACACGGTGCAGAAATACGGGGAGACGTTTTTGTTGTTTGTGACTTGTTTTTTTTCCTCCAATGTCGTTGACACGTTATCTTTTTCTTTCCTTTTTTTTTTTTTTTTTTTTTTTTTTTTTTTTTTTTTAGTCAGACGACTGAAGGTTTGCCGGGCTGGTTTTAATCTCACGTTTTTTAAAATAACGTACAGTCACACTTCAAACTTCATGAGTTTCATGAATCATGCTAGTTTCAGCATATTTATATTTTGTGTGTGTGTGTGTGTGTGTGTAAGTATGTATGTTTGTTTATGTGTGATAGACAGGGGCTGTGCCTTGGGGTGAAGGTGACTTTGACAGTTAATAGCGATAACGGTAGCTTTTCACTGCCTTCTTTTCTCCCTCTGCCGTCTCATACTCAGGCTGAATATATGAAACCTGTGTGTGTCGGGTGCTATTGCCGTCAAATGACTCTGCCCGCAGCGTGCGCTGAGAGGAGGGTTTGTGCAAAGGCGCCCGGGAAAAGTGGCCTGTCACCTGTGATTTTGGCAACAATATAAAGCGGAGCAGTAATGGCGAGATGAAGGCTGCCGTGGCGCTGAAGCACTCGCGCACATTCAACTATGAACAGACACGGTAAACAAGGTGATGAAGTTTAGCATGTGTGTAAGATCTGCCTTGTTGAGGATCTGTTTTTGATGCGGGAGCTGTGGGTAATCACTGAAGGCGTGTTTATTTCTGCTTGTGTACTGTGGGTGTGAGTCAAAATCCACCTGGACATCAAATCTGTACATATGTGTGTGTGTCTGCTTATTCTGAGAGAAGATGTGATGAGCTATTTGTGTAGTGAAATATCCGTGAAGGTTTGTTTGCAGTCTGTGTTGCAAGTGAATTTCTTTTCCCAAAGAGGTAAACTCATTCCAGCTTAACGTGTCTTTAAATCACATCGTAGAAATGAGCATGAACTGAATACACGAAGGCAGCAGGATGACTAATTGTAAACTTTGTCTTACCTTTGTTTACCCACAGTAGTTTTGCTGAGTACACAGGATCAGTGTGTTTACACTGTAGCACACATTCATTAGTGGGAGCTTGCATCCATTGTAGAGCACAGCCCTCCTCTTCTTCGGCTGAGAGCCATGGTGGGGATTAAATGCCTTATTAATGGGCACACTGATGGTAGTTGGTCAAGACGGTGCTTATTTGGGCAAGCTTAGTTGTTGTTGTTCATCATGTGTACCGAGCATTTGGACCAAAACCACAAGAAACAAATATTTTAGTTGAAGATCAACAAGTTTAAAGGGTTATCAACACCAAGAACACAGTACAGAGGTTAATAATTTTAGAACTCATTTTTTTTAGAAATCATTTGTTGCAACAATTCCCAGAAGGATGGTAGAATTGTGCCAGGTTCAACTGCTTTGCCGGACAATGCAGCGTTTTATCTTTCCAGAGCGCTCTGCGTTGATACCAAGTGGCTTTGAAATAAAGCCAAGTGGCAAAAATTGCAGCTCCTTGGCCTGTGAAATTCTTTTCTTTGAAAATGCTGCTTTATCTATTAAACTGCATGAGTTACAGTGTTGAAGAGGATGGTTTATTAGATTTAGGAAATAATGTTTCAATGAGGACCAATGTCTAAAAAACATACAAATAAGCCAGATTTGCTACAACAGAATTGTGTTGTTAAAAAGTGTTTTTACATTTAACCCTTTATTTCTTGAGATGAATATCTGACAAAAACAACAACAAAAAACAAAAAATTGGAAATTATCTGACTCATATAGATGTATGTATGTATGTATGTATGTATGTATGTATGTATGTATGTATGTATGTATGTATGTATACTGTTTACAACCAGTCACATTTCTCAGTACTGGGAAGACCTTTTATACCAAGGGGAACTTCACCAATAAAAACACTCACAGATCACCTACCATACCAAATATCCCCCAAAATAATATAGGCCTTCTTCACTAGTACAAATTACAGCTTAATTGTTACGACCAGATAAACAGTAGGGGTATGAGGAAGTAACATAAAACCAAGGTGTTCTGGTTAATAAACAAAGGTATTTATTAAACGAAAGTTTAAATTGTTCTTAACAAAAGGAGGTGAGGCAAAAGCAGAACAAAGGGTGAGCGAGTGCTGTTTAAAAGAACAAACAAATATAACAAAAAGAGAACTCTAAACAGAGCCTATATCATCCAAGTTGAAAACCAAAACGAGAAAGAAAAACCTCAGTATCTAACCTATCGATAACAAAAAAACAGATATCAATGAACAGCACCCCTGAACTAGTGGATCTAACAAAAATATCCTCAATGTAATCAGTGCTAAACTAAACTAAACCTGGCCCAGTCCTGGAAGCAAACAAAGCAAACCTCCACAGTCATCGAACGAGTTTATAATCACAATTTCTCCCAAACGAGGTGAGCTGAACAACACAACATACAAAACAAGCCTCAAGATTCTCTGGCGGCTGCGGTTTAAATGCTGTGATGCTGATGAGTGATTTGCGGTGTGGGAAGGATGCCGCGCCAATCCCGGCCCTGCACAACTCGAGGACGTGTGCCAATGGTGACCCCTCCAGTTGCAGCACACCTGTATTTTCATAGTGGGACACTACACACAGATATAAACCGGGGACGAGATGGTGGCGGCCGTAACACTAATTAACAACAGTTGGTAAGTAAGTAATAAAAAGAATGGCACTGTTTTAATGTGTTTTAGTCTCATATCAGGGTCCATATTGATCCACTTGCGCTGCTTTGTCTTCAGACCAACAAGTGTGGATGTGGACCCAAAAGTCTGCCAACCTTTTTCTCTCTGAAAGTCGTCCTCAGTGTCCCATCAGATGCGGTGTCCACAGAGCTGTCAACCTGTCTTGGTGGGAGCTTTGAACTGACAAGTTCAATGTGTGTTTTGTCCCCAAATGGATTTCTGATCCACTCAAAGGCTGCATCTTAAATCCAGGAAATATCTTCCCTATTGCGAGACTGCAAATTTTCCTTGAAGCCTGCAACTGTGTCACCATCCAGCACCGAGGAGAAAATCTGCATCAGGAAATCAAATATCTGCCAATTGAGCTGTGCACACCACAATTCCATCTTGAGACATGTAGCTTTTGTCTTGGATGTTGGAGATGGTGATGGCTTTCCTTGCGGCGCTAAATTCAAAAGAATTACATACATATACATTCATCAATATGATGCAGGAATAACTTGACACTTCACACACTTCAAATAGATGAGCGAGAACCTTCCCATGCAACAGTGAACTTCAAGATGAAAAAGACATTTTGGTGGGTTTGCTTCTCATTTCTTTACACAGGGCTTAAAAAGACTGACTCATTCTTCACAATGAAATCACTGAGTGAGTCTAGAATTGCTTCTACGAGAAAAAAAAATCATCATGCACTCTTGTCAGTTGATTGTCATCAGCTGATGTTCAATTCGGCAATTCACTATTTCATTTCTTGCTTTTCCCATGTTAGCCCCGACCTTTGCAGCCACTTTGAATACATTCTCACCTTTTGAATAAGGTTTTTTAGTTTTTGCAATCATCAAAGATATCCTGTATGAACTAACCCAGGTTAACAGGATCAGTTTGAAGTACTGCTGCTGTATTCAATGACCTCATTTCATCCACTGGACAACCAGTCCAAAACAACCAGTACTTTTACTAACATGCTCTGTTAAAAACTGTGAAAATCAAGTCCTAGCCTGACAAAACCAATATTTAGTGTAATTAACCAACATGCATATTACGGTATTACATTGTAATACATGGAAAGGCACATGTGTCTATATGTGAGAGAAAGAAAGAGGCAGATAGTACAGGAATGAAAGCAGGTCCCAGTCTCTTAGATGAACACATTACCTACATCCAAAGGATATTTCAAACACTTCCCCTTGTAAAATTCTCTATTACATGGGTCAATAGAGGGCAATGGGAGAAGAATAAATACCCACACCTCTCCCGAAGATCACAGCCCTCTATATTTCCTTCACATACACCCACACACACCCACAAACCGCCTGACACTCGCTGTCAGCCCATTTGATTGCCTGTTAGGGAGTCTCACCCACCACGACAAGTGCCCTTTTTCGCCAAGAACCATTTTCCCCGCCATGTCAGATATGGGGATATTAATGAATGCACAATGACAGTACTTAGGGAGGCGAGCAGCTATCCTGCCTCTGCAAATTTACCCGCAGGTCACTTTTGTACGACACGGAAAAAGAAACTATGGAAACAAACAGGTGCGGGTCAGAAACTCATCTCCTCTCCAAGATTAAAAACTCATCTTTCAAAGCAGCGCAGCGTTATTGAGGCTGATTCTCGGGCTCTTCATGCAAATGAAGGTGTGATTAGGCACATGGGGAGGGAGGGGGGTATACAGATGTGAGGCTGGTAGAGAGGAGAATGGTGTATCCCTCTGTCCAATTACCTCTATAAGGATAACTGTGAAAGAGAGAGAGAGCGCCAACGGCTGCTTCTGAAACACCCATGAGGAGTCAAAGTTTTGTGTATTTTTCACACATTCATGCATGTACACACTGCACACTTTTACTATTTAGTAAATTAACCCACCCCCATTAGCCCACAAACGGACAAATCAGACACTGGCTGTAATGATTTTTGAAAGTTTTGCAGCCACTGTAGTTTTCTCCTTCACGCTTGGTTTTAATTGGTTGCAATTAACAATCCAGATGCCACTAAATCCTACGCACTGTTCCTTTAGCATTTCTATCACAGGCAATTAGGAGCTTCTCTTCTATTTATGTATTGCCATCAACACATTAGCGGAAGCCCATCTGTATCAATATGTAAGTAATCTTACAGTATGGGAGCAATACACCACGTTCTCTCCCCTGATCCGCCGAAGCTAAATAAGACTGGACATGTCTTTGAAAAGGAAGTACACTCTCGCATCCATGTACGTGATGTAATATGAAATGAGGTGAAACTTTGATGAATTCACAGGTCATTAAAGCGCTGCTTCTGATGCCTTTTTAATGAAAAGCACCGCGGTAGAGCAAAGCCAGTCGGGATAAAACCAGGGAGATTGTATCTGCTGTTGTTTCCTCATTAACCTTAAATTATGCAAACCAGCGCCGTTCACATTCAAGTTTGTGGACAGCTCCGTTCACTCGCTCTTATGGTACAACCCCCCCCCCCACTCCTCCCCCTCTCTCTTCCTGATAGCAGAGCGCTTTCATGTTGGCTCCAACCATCTGAGGGTCATGTCTGCTTTTCATTGCCACCGATTCCGCTGCTGCTTTCCTCTGTAATGAGCTCTGGTAAGCAGACAAGGTCATATGGCACAGACACATGAAAATATATTTTCTTTTTGTATGTGCAGACTGCATGTGTTTGCACAGGCTCATCTCCCCATCTCCCAAAGTGTGTGCTTGAGTGCATGTGTGGAAGCACATCAAACCACAAAGCTGCCACCAAGGGAGGTACAAAAAGAAACTCCTCCGTCCCCACGCATCTCTCTGTATCACTCTGATCTGTCTCCCCGAGACTTCAGTTACCTGTTCCTGCCGGTATCAGGTGGAGACTCCACATCAGCCTCAGGGTACGGATTCATAATAAAGTATACATATTTATCTGGTCTGCTGCCA
Organism: Larimichthys crocea; assembly: GCF_000972845.2. Lineage (NCBI taxonomy): Eukaryota > Metazoa > Chordata > Actinopteri > Sciaenidae > Larimichthys > Larimichthys crocea. The sequence goes on along the minus strand of NC_040016.1, from coordinate 3,889,015 downwards.
TCGATGATCCTATCGGTATCGATGAGCAGGATTAGTATTCCGCACCAAATTAGATGACACCCTGAAGGCTGCACAGATGCCAGTGGACATGTTTTAATGGTGGTTCATGTTAGAGAGGAATATGTGTGTGTGCTTTGTTAAATCTACTGTGACACTAGACTAATACTTAAGATAACACTACACTCACCAAGGTAATTGCTGAGATCTGAGAACATTGTAGCAGCAACATTGACACAATAAAGTCTGACAGGGCAAGAAAGGAGAGGTCAGACCATAGACAGTATAAATATGAAAGTCGTAGGCGTAACGTCACCCATAGGTTTCTGAAGAGCTGCATGTGAAGCCATCGCCATCTTGGCAGCCCTGCCTCTGCTTCTTCTCTGCTAATCTAAATATTGATGAAGATGTGGATCATTGCTCGACCTGAGGCGTGCTAAATGATGCCTGGGTGCTTAAACAAGCCATCTGTAATGGCACCTACCTGTCATTTAAAGCAGCCACACTGTTGATGCATAACTTTAAGCCTTAATGTAATTTTAACAGGTGAGTTATACTGTATAGAAATTCAGCCTCAGTACAGCTGAACAGCCAAATTAACCTGTATAACTGTACCAGGCTGTAAACTTGTTTATTTCTGCTGTGAAGTTAGTGATTTTAACATGGGGGCTTATGGAGATTGACTCGTTCTGCAGCCAGCCTCTTGTGGATGTTCAGGAAACTGCAGTTTTTGGCTTCATGTCACACCCAAAGAGATTGCTGCTTGGGTCAGACTGATCTAAACTACCTTTTTTGGAGGTAAAACCTAAAGTGAACACAATCAAAATATCTGTTATTATGATTGTTGACTTGCTGTTTTAATTTATTAATGTTTATAACTAAACTGGGAAAATAAATAAAATGGGAAAATAAACATAAACTTCTTCCATAAAATTATAAAAAATCATAAAATACTTTAACATTAAACATCTGCTAATCTCTGCTAGAGATAATTTCTGAATAAAATATTCTTATTACTTTTGGGTTTATGCAAAGTATTGTCAGTTGCTACCAGTTTATAAGCTGAAAACCAAAATATGTCAATTGGAAAGAAAAACTCTAGTATAGGGTATCCAGACTACACAGAAATTACCCTAATTTTCTTGTCAGATCTTTGAATCAACCTATCTGCATCACCCACTGTTCCTCATGAGTCATTTCACTGTGGCTCAACAGAGAGGAGGAAAATAGGAATTTCAAAACGACTCTCTCAAGCAGTGAAACAGCTGTCAATTTGCCATCTTGGTGGAGCTACAAAGCAGCGGCAGTGAGTTGGGAGATCCCTCCTGTCTTCCTCCACCTGGATCCGTCGCCCCTGACGCACACTTTCAAGGACACCAGGCAAACTCCATGGTGGAGTTTGATCATGTAGCCAACGATCCCGAAGAGCAACGTGCGGCAGCTGCTTAGGAGTCCGCTCAGGGAAAGGTGCGTGCATATGTGTGGGGGTGTGAAAAATAAACAGTGAGAAAGAGGAAAGAGCACATATCTGAGTGACTGTGTGAAGTGTAGATTCATCAAGTCTAAGAACAGATTGTGTGCAGTTCTTCTGGGTAAAGAGAGTCCCAGGAGGTGCAGGTCAGTGAATGAAAACTTCAGAATACAATACTCTAATGAACAGATTATTGTTCTAGCTGACGTGACAATTAAACTTACTCTGTGCCACCTTCTTAGCTGCACAACTTGCTAGTTAGTTAGTTAGTTATGGACTTTTACATGTACTGGATGTTGCTAACAAAGAATTTGTCTTGTGCTCCAAGCTCTTAAAAAGGTTTCCTTCCCAAAATACAGCTTTTATAATCCTTCACCCAGGAGAAGTCATCAGAAATTAAGGACATGACACTTAAGTGGAAGTGTAGCCTTTAAAAAAACTGTGTGACATTTTGAGAAGATTGTTTGTATCCAGTTTCTTGCTAAAAGTTAGATGAGAAGATCACTCAGGTACAGTATCTATTTGTGTCCCAAGACCTCGAGTTATATTACTGGTGTGGTGAAGATTATGTAAGTCCTTGTGAACATTCTGCAAAGAAACCTTGCTGCGGGTTTGTTTGACAAAGTCTTGGTTCACTAATATATATATGAGGAACTATAAATAAACGATCAGCTCATCAGCTGATTGGTATTATACGGAAATATGTGTAATTAAACTGCTTTAAAAATTCTCTGTATGCATTTGAGAGCAAGAATATGAAAAGAGAACAGAGAGGCATGTACTCTATGTATGTGTGTTTGTGAGTGTGTGTGTGTGTGAAAATTGAGACTAAACCAACCCTCTTCTCACCCCCCTCACTCCGCCCTTCCAGCACCTCAGAGCAGCAGATGACATTTCATCAAATATTTATAAAAAACAATCTCTGAACAGCGTAATTAGAGGCTGGGTTTAATGTCGGCCTAATCCTTGGGCTCCTATTTCGCCACCGTCCTCGCTGTGCGGTTATGGGAGCCAGTGCCGCAGTGTCTCCAGTCAAACGGACGGCCAATGAGCACCCCGCCCAGTGATGTCATGTAAAGCACCTCGTCGGTGCCTCACCTATGAATCAACATTTGATTTCTCCCCCCTCTCCCCTTTCTACTGTCATTCCTATTTATCTCACTCCAAGATATGCATAAAGCAGCTGCGTCGTAACATGCTGACAAGACACATACACATACACACACTTGGCACTAGCCACTACATTTTTGCAGAAGAGCTGCTGCTGAGCACATTATTATATTTTCAGGTTATTAATTACTTTCCAATTACTTAAACAAATATGCTACATTGAGTGCCTAATTTCCCTGCTAAACTGCAGCAGATGGATGTGGCTTTGGCTCGAGCCAGCTAGCACTCGGTACCTCAGCATAAAAGCAAAGCACGGAGATGGAGAGGAATATCATGCACTGGTAGCTACTGTCTGCTGTCTTAGCTGTAGCACATTAGTTAATTAGTGAACCCTATAGCAGGGCAGCGGGACGCGTACGTTTTCTGTGCAGCCTTGCAGAGGAGCAGCTGTTATTTATTCATGTAGTTTTAAGAGGGAACAAAGTTGTGGCGATTTGGCATTTTGTGAGCAGTTTTGCAAAAGCTGTACATGTGTGATGAATAATACGTGGCTGTAATCACTGTTCAGCGTCCTGGAAACGTTTTTCTTCACATTAATTTAAAGTTTTAGTTGAGTGATATTCAATTTGAGTTCTGGCCGTGCACGTTCACGCCACACATGGCAGCCTATATGTTTGTGTGTGTGTGTGTGTGTGCGCGCTTGTGTCTATTTGCACTGACTCTCGCAACAAAATAGGAGCCAAACTCTTAAGTCACATCTAAAAGCCTAATGGGAAATCTCTCCACTAATTAAGATGCATGAATAATTCAAGTGGTGGCACGCTAATTAGTATTCCATCAGTCCTCTGTGGCGATGACGGCCTGTCGAGGCACATCGCAGCTAGTTACGGCCTGTATGCGAGGAAGATGGCTGAAGTGAAGGAATGTCGACACCTTGAGAGCTGCTTGACAGAGTATCCTTACATTACTGTAGAGAGCATGACAAGCTTCCTATTTTTCCTCCATCTCTATAATCAGCAACAACACAAATCCTTTGTCTGGGGAGAATCTGGTAAATAAGATATAATTTTGGAAGAAAAATGAGCCCCAGGAGAGTGATTTTTTTTCTTGTTCCTCTTACATCTAACTTCAACCAGAGAAAAGTAACATTTATTTGTTGGAGCCTGTGTCTTTTCTAGTCACCCTGGGTGTAGTGAAACTTCCATATACACATTGTACTGCTTTAAATGCATGATTTAGCAGTGTTATGGCCCCACAGTTATTGCCTCTCTCTCAGAGGGGCTGTTTAATGCTAGTAAAAGCAATAAAGAGGTGTTAAGATGGAAATTAAGTCTGGATAAATCACAGAGGTTAACTCTGCTTTGGCTCACAATTACAGTCTGCCTTCAGTGAAATTCATTGCTTTATTTACAACAGGAGTATTAACCCTGTATGTAAGTGTGCTAACACAGCTGTCATAATCCTCCTCTATGTTGTTTTCACTGACGCGCTATCATCTTTAATTTAATTACAGCCAGTTATTAATACTCATAATTAGTAATAAAACACACTAATGATGACACAAAATATATGAAAGAGTTAAGTTGTAGCTCCTGTCTAAGCCGGTGGCTGTGTCACTATATTTGAGGATTCACCGTTTTGTTGCCACAAGGCGCACACACACACACACACACACACACACACACACACACACACAGTGGCACACACACACATAGACAGGGAAGAAGAAAGGCTCCTGTGGGCCCTTGCCTGTGTGAGTGTATGTAGCCCCGGGGAGGCGGGCTGAGGTTTTGTGGCGTCTTTGTGCTGGGTTTAACCTTGGCTCTGGGCTAAACACACAGGGAATGTTCTGAGAGGACCTTCAGCCATCAGCAGCAGCTTTTCATATACTGCTCCGCTCCTGTGGGAACGCCACCACAAACACAACTATTGATCCACTGTCATACTCTCACACACTCCCCCCCTCGGCTTTTTTCTTTTCTCTTAGCCGCCAGGGTGTGTGTGTGTGTGTGTGTGTGTGTGTGTGTGTGTGTGTGTCAACCAGGCTAAAAAATACTCTCCAAAGTGGTCACAGATCCCATGATGTGGTATTGGGGGTATCGATGTGTTATTGGTGTCCTGTGCATCCTGTGGGCTTTGACTTTTGCATTAAGTTTCTATTTATTTTCATCTATTTTTTATCTATTAATAGCCATGCATACACTGCAGGAGATACGCTCCAAATATGAAGTATGATCTATTATGTGGATTGGAACCACGTCACCACGACGACTAAGCATTACTTTTCTTTTCTCTTTGATTGACATGCCATTAATTACATTATATATTATGCCCCAGCACCCTGTTTGAATAAGTAATGTATTACTTAAGAAGAGGAAATAATAATTTTATAAGAAAATGTGAAAGTGGCTACCTTCATCTGAAGGTTTCATTAGTTCAATGTTTGTTGGTTTTTAAACCTGAGTTTCTTGTAATCAAAGTGGAACATGGAACATTTATCCATGTCATGGTACAGTACATGTACGATGTAGCAAATCAATCCAGATTTTTTATCAATCACATTAATATTTATTTACTAAATATTTCAGATGTGCACAAAAAATGGTATTTGGTGAAACAGAGGTCTGTTATTTTAGTGTTTTTAGACAGTTTTATTTGCTGTGTTGCAGCATTTCTGTAGAAATCAACCACCAATAAAGTAAATATTCACTGATTATTATTTTTGAGTGAAAACCTTTTCAAATATTTTTGAATTCGATGCTAGCCTTTAGATACATTTCACATTTTTGCATGTCCAGCTTAAACTGTGTTCTTGTGACTAAAACACTTTGTAGGTTACACTAGCACCTAATTTAAATTCATATATTGTAAGTGCAGTAATTACACTCTGCTTTCATTTTCTCTATAATTAGTACCAAATAGTTCTGAGATTACAGACCCATAAAATAAAGTGTTACTGAAATGTCATCTCGGCTACTTTAGGAGTACTTAAGATGAGAGTTATGGTTCCTCTTTAACTTTTTAAGTTATGAATAGATTAGAACATCTCTGATCCAGTCTCATGAAACCAGACACTTAACCAGACAGACAAAAGCTGCAAAAGCGTATTTTAGAGTTGGATTGCAGAGTTTGGCAAACTGCAACCAGAGACACATGTCAAGATAGAAGACAGTAACCCATACCTCCCATATGAGTCTTGAACCACCCATCGAAATGTAGTTTTTCAGTCAAATCTGATCTGATGGCCGTTTGAAAACTAAAAAGATAAAAATAATATTAAATGTGTGAAAGTATTTTGCAGTTTTACTATTATTTCTGTGGACACACCTCTGAATAAAATGTTCTGTCTCCCCACAGTGGAACAGAATATTTTGAATGCAGATGCGCATGCAGGTAGGCAAAAAGCTTTTCGATGCTGACCTCCTCTCAGCTTTTATGTCCCCTGGAGACACACGCTAACCAACTGATAACCACCATAACCTGATGAGTGTTTATTGTTTAAAATTCTTCATCATCATTTCTTTGTCAGCAGACGTATTACTTTTCCCACACTAAAATTGCACCGATATTTTGGTCTAGCAATAGTTTAATAATATTGATATCTGTGCTATGAAGAATCTCCTCGTCCATGTGATATGAAAATGAAATTGATCTATTTTATTTTCACTTCACTCTAACTTCTCTCACAGGTACACTTCAGAGCCCTCAGACTGCAAGTCAACCTGTGCATCAATAATAAAATAAACTCAGAGAATTTACAGAGTGCACAGGGAATATTTGAAAATATGGAAAATCCTGACAGGCAGAAAAAGAAAGAGCGGAAGAGAAGGAAATTAAATGCAGAGGAGAGAAGAGTTGGACAGAGACAGATTTGTGAGAGAGAGAGAGAGAGAGAGGAGTCCGAGGAACTACAATCCCTCTGAACGCTGAATAAATAGCAGGCCATTTCCACATCATAAATATCATCTCTGCTTAATGTGCTGAGCTCTGGGGTGGGCCCAGACTGAGCTACCCTGGGGGGTGGATTTGAAGAGGAGGCAGTGCTTGCTGCAGGGAAGGATCCCTTACCTGCAGCCTCAGGAGAGAGGGCGAAGGGCAGCTTAATCCCTGAAGCGGGTACCATATCTGTCCTGGTCCCAGCGGGGCAGATGTGCTCCAGATGCCAGGATGGACAAAAAGGGGCATTAATCATTTTCAGCCTGATGACTCTCCCCTTCATTTCTTCAACCTGGATGAGTGTGTTGTGTGTGTGAGAGTGAGTGAGACACACACACACACGTGCAGTACTGCTACACTTCATTTCTAAAGGAATGCCAAGATGGCCAATCATGGGGGACCAACTGTCAGAACTTGAAGAAAGATAGAGGAAGATACTATATGGATACACATTTTCTATCGCTTTTATCCTTTTTGAACGGAGAGCTCTCGTGCTTAGCGAGTCGGTGACATTGGGCACCGATTTGTCCTGACGTGCGGAGGGTTGAGCTAATTTTTCTGGGTGTCAGACCTTGTCCCCTCTGATGAATCCTAGGGCCTGAGGCTTGGGCGGATTGGCTCACGCTCTGGCTACAGGCAGGTGATTGATGACTGCAGGAGTAGTCTTCAGCTTTGCTCCGATTTCCCCCCGACCAGCCCATCTGACAGCCCCAATCGCCAGGCGGACATCTGAATCGGGCCCTCCGCCATCCAACGCAACACGCAACCACTGGCAGACCTCACAGCTCAAAGTGCCTGCACAGCCCTGTGTTTTGAAAATGTGAAAAATCTAAGGTGGAAATGCCTGTGCAATGAAAAACAAGTGGGCCTATGGAGGGCTGGTGTGTTTTACACCCACACAGACATGAAATAATAATAAGCTGGTTGTTTTCCACATTCAAGTGCAATTAAGGCAGATTTTGAAGTATATCTTGGGTCCCATTAAGAATAGCTTCTCTCAGCATTCTGATGGGTGAGGAAAGCAGTGAGCCAATGCCTCACTTCACAGCCTAGTTTGAAGCCCCTGCATCAATTCTTTGCATGAATGCTCTCCTTAGAACACACACAGGTTGTGTATCACCTCCTCAATTAGCACCTTGTCCAAAGCCCCCCTTGTCCTATTCCTTCCCACAGTACAGGTGTGAAATTTAAAATCCTTCACCAGCGTGATTTGCTCTTCTCTTCGGGGCACCGCATTGCTGAGGCAGCATAATGACAATCATCACAATGGCCCAGGATGGCAGAGCTACAAAACAGGGGCATTTATGGCGGGGGGGAGCACAGCAAGCCGAAACCAGCGTGGATTGGAGGGAGATAAGGCAGTGATTTCACAATGAAATTAAAAGTGTCGTACTGCGTATCTCGGATGAGTCATCAGGTTTGCTCAGCTACACTTCTCTGTGCCAGTCCTGACCGTCTGTTTGAAAATATTCCTCATTTCCTTCCACTCTTCCCTCCGGTGAGACATCTACCTACCTCTTCGCATCCCATGGTAGCTTGCCAGGTGGGCAAAGTTGCGATTGGCAATTACCACCCACCCATCTGGGAGCGAGGGTAAACGTCTGGTTGATTTGAGGAGGTGTGATTGGTTGCGCCTGTCCCTTCTGATGGATGGCTTTTTGGGCACCTGTCTCAGTGGAAGAGGGGGGTGGGAGTCTTTTTGTCTTTTGTTCAAAACTGGAGCTGCCATTGCCCACTGGTTTATTTCTTTCACTCCTCAGATGTGCATTGCTTTGACTCTGGAGGATGAAAACAGCACTTAAAAGACTTTAAAGAAATGTTATGTAATGTTCCATTCGGTATGCCCACACATACTTAGTTACTGTTACCACAGCTGTCACCTCTCGCACATGCAGTTTAGATAACAGGTTAGATTTATCATTAAAAATGATGATTACACAAAGTTATTATTACACAGTGGGATCACACAGAGGAGGAGGAAGAAACCTGTTCTCAGTGTTGTTGATGACACTTAATCCTGAAACTAACTAGTTTTATCATCTCTATCTAGTTAGCTAAATAAGATAAAGTTAGCTCTATGTGTTGTTTGAAAATGTTTCCAGCTTTCCATGTTTTCAGCTGATTCATTAAAATGAGAAGCCTGTGAAAGTGTCTTAATTATGCAGTTGATGACCAAATGCATCATGTCATGCTAAAAGATTGCTAAAGAAGTTGAGGCCAAAATAGTTCAAGCAAAAAAACATTCTCACCAGTTGATCATCCATGTAGAAGAACACAGGAGCGGCACAGTTCTTGTATTGTATCTCTGTGTTATTTATGTTGTGGTGTCAAAACGTCAAAAGTGATCAAAAGCATTGCTTTTCTAAGGATTTTCCGGACAAAAGACCCCCCCCCCCCAAAAAAAAAGAGATGTCAGTTCTGTCCATCCACATTGAGAGTGGTGCCCGCAGTGCTCACATTCATGCTGCAACAAGCAAGTGATTTATGATTACCGTGTTGACTAATTTAGGCTTGGTATGTGCTGCTCTATGGGAAGTTACAGCATCCTAAGATTGTCATGGCATGTCTAAGATTGTACAGTTAAACACGGAACACAACATGTGCAATATTTGAATGAATTATAGCATCTATAAATGATTGCAAAACATTCATCAGTGCAAAAATATATAGTTTTGTTGCATAGTGCAAATAGTAGTATATAGCAGTAAAAGCAGCATTTAACATGTGCTACATGTGTGAATACCTGATGTATGTAAGAAAACATTTCTTAAAGGTTTAAAAAGTGACCTGTAATGCCACAAAATAATGTAATGAAGTTAGTTAAAGATGTACCCCTTCACCCTGAACGTAGCACATAACCTTAATAAACCCTAAAAGTATCTCTCTCCTACATTTACATTCCCATGACCACTCAACATATGGAAAAACCCAAGGTCTAAGAGGAGCTACAGTTGCTACAGTATATTTTAAGAGGCAGCTGAATATATTTCAAACTGTCAGTGTATGTACAGCATGTGTGTATTTGTAACTGTGTGTCCCTAACCATATGGATCATCTCATCTCTTTTTTGAACCCAATCCAGCCAATCCCCTTCCCAGCTCAAGTGAAGCCATTAATCCCTCTGCTGACACTTCCACTTATTCACCTTCGAATTCGTATACAGCCTGGCCAAACATTTGTCACGTTGTTAACATCTTTCTGACAGCCCACAGGAAGCACTGGACTTCTGTTTCCGGGCCCCTGGACCCCTGGGCTGCAGTGCCAAGTAGCAAATATTATTAAATCACAACCTGCAGCTACAGTAGATGAAGATGGGAAATAGGAGGAGGGGGGAAAGAGGTTGGAAGGAAGAAATGCACCCTTCCAGCCAAGGCCAGACACATTACTATGGCAGACTTCCCAGTGTCCTGCCCATCAGAGCCCAATCAAATATTCTATTACATTATACTCCAATTTCTGCCCCCTATCAGCCTCAGGGGCCCAAGGGCCTCGCTAGCACCGTCGGCCGAGAAAATGTTTCCTCTGCAGCCATCTGTGGTGATGGGAGGACATATTGGAAATCAAAGCAGGAACAGAAGGAGGGTGCAGAGGGCAGGTCCCTCGACTCTGGACAGGCTCCTCTTTGGCCAGGAATTACCGCTCTCTGGAAGGAAGAAGTAGAGAGAGGTGAGCTTGTACACTGCACGCACATCACTTACTGTACATGGATGTGTCAATGTGTATGGGTAAATCTTTTACATACAGGAATAGAAATACAAGCCAGCACATTTTTCAAATCCAAGCCAGTCACATGGGACTTTTCCATCATTCACACAGACACAACATTAAACTTTCAGAAACACAGACCAGGATCAGCAGAGTCAGACATCTTCAGGCTGAGGAATCAAACAGCAGTAGAGAAACAGAGAAATAACAAGAGAACAAAAACTGTGAGCAAAAAGCAAGGTCAGAAAAATAAACACCGTAACTGCCAGGATGTAAAAAAAAAAACACTGCGGAAAAAGACTGATGTGGAAATCCAGTGCAGACTCTTGCCAATTAATCCGTCCTCTGCTTGGGCTGCCCACTGCTTCCCTCTGAGCAGGGTTTATTGAGCACTCTGTAATCTTTCCCCCCCAAAAATACCCCTTCAGGAGACACTTCCTAAGGCCTCGACTCATATCTCTGCAATACAGTTGGTCGGCATCGTTGTCCCAGCTTAGAGATTTTGGCTGCACACTGAATAAAATTAGACGTTTCATTTACTGTGGTAGGAGACACAATTTGGAAATCTGGCAACAGACTCAAGATGCATTTGTTTAATGATACTATTGTGCAAAGTTGACAAGCCAAATGGTGAAACCTACACACCGCCCACCTGTCACCTCAAACTGCAGTTTGTAATTGGATGACGAAGAAAGAAAACATGTCAGGGCTTTGAGTGTTGGGAGTGTGAGATGTTTTTCTCACCTCTGGACCAAACACCATCATCACACCAGCCTTGTCCTCCCCTTCACCACACTGTGCTGGTCATAACTATGGCCAGTGGGTAGCAACTGATCACATGACCTGCCCAGCAGTGTTATGAATTATGCAGCCTGAATAAACATACAAGTCACCAGGTCACTCGAGGAGAACATTTTCTTTTTCTCTCCTGAATCCTGCAGGTTTTCATTCTAAAAAAACAGACTGGACAGACAGGGAAATGAAAGAATGAAAGGAGAAGTGGAATAATAGACAGATAGTGCACAAGATATCGGCTGGTTTCCCACCGCTGAGGTCCACAGAGACGTGACATGCTCCCAGTCCTGTTTTCCTACTACCTCAATACACACACACCCCGTGCCCCCAACTCCAATCACCTCCTCCTGACCGCCCAGCAGGAGACTGGGGGTGATCTCGCAGCAGCGTGACAGGGCAGCAGAGGCCCCTGAGGTGGGGGATCAGAGGGACAACAAAGGTTGCTGGATGGTGGGGCGTTATGAAAGAGTGTGTGTAAAAAGGATGGTGTGTAGCCTCTGTGTCCATTAACAGTAGCCAGGCCTGAAGATCAAGCCAAGGGCACACCAGCCAGCCACTCCTCTAGCTAGCCTTGCCTCTAATGTGTGTGTGTGTGTGTGTGTGTGTGTGTGTCACAGCACGTAGGTCTGCATTTGTGTGTGTGTGTGTGTGTGTGTGTCTGTGTGTGTGTGGGACTCACCTATGACCAGCTCTGCTTGCTCGGAGGCAGCTCTTTGTCTTTGCGCTGACAGGGTGAAGATGATTGAACGCTCTGCTCCTCCAGTTTTACGCCACTGAGACCGAGAGCTTCACACAGAGAACAAGTTTTATGCTACGTGCCGGAGCCTCGCTCTGTCTCTGCACATCATCACTCGTAACATATTCATTTCCAAATAAATAAAATATAGATATAAATTATAAATAAATGTGAAAAAAGAAAAAAAAGTGCCAGAATCCTACCATCCAACATGCAGCTACAGTTCCTGTCTTTGTGAGTGATACTGTCAGCCCACAGGGGTTACAGAATAGTAGACTATTATTAATTTTATTCATCAACTGAAACTCTCAGAAATTCAAACTGCATCTGTGTCTGTGCTCAAACACTATATCACCATGTACTTTTGCTGAGATAAGCTTAAATGATTCATGCGTGTGCTAAAAAGGAGTGTGCAAAGAGAGCGTGATTGTTAGCTGTACTCATGTAAACATAATTATGATTTTTATCTGAGTTCAAACATATTTAATTTTAAGATTTAGAAAATAATTGTTTTTGTGTGCTCCTCTGTGTCTGAGCAAGTCTTTTATTCACAGCGTGATTTGTCTTAATTAAGTAAATTAGCGCTCATGTTGACGCTGGTGTATTTGGACTGCGATTACACAGAGAAACAAAAGGATGGAACACTAACAAGTGTGCACAAAAAGCAACAAGAGATGATAGGAAATACAAAAACAGAAATCAAGAATGAAAGACGATCTTTTTGGGGTAGATTTCTTTGCAGTCAATAGGATGACACATCAGCCGAGTGTGTGTTTTGGCATGAAGCCTTCATCAGAGTGTGTAAGACGACAGTGAGCTCACTCTTTAGAGGAAACATTATGTGATCACTAATCATCGGAAAACAACTACACCTATACCGTGCATAAAGGAGAGTGGAGAAGGTAATGTAGATGTAATTACTATTTGATGAAATACAACAATTTTAAACAATGACATCAAAATTAAAAAATAAATAATAGAAATAAGACATTTTAAAACACACACACACAAACACACAGACCGAAAGAATCACACGTGATGTTTTTATTTCCTGATATTGTTGCATTTGCTTTGCTTTATGCTGTCATTACCTAACTTCTTGCCAAAAATGACAAATTCTCGCCGAGACATGTTAAGGGTTTTTAACCGGAGTTAAGGTAACTCTTGAGATATGACCATAGTTTCTTTTTTGGTTCTGCTGAATCATCGGCACATTTGTTTTATTCATAAAAAAGTGAAACTCTGACTGCAGGGAAAAACGAGCTGACCTGGTTAAAAACTGATTGAGACGGCAGGTCACAGAAGTTGAGAGGTCACAGAGGGTTGGCCTACAATTTTTTTTAAAATAGTTTTATATACAGACATTATCCAGTAAGTGTGTTATTGGGATTTTAGTGAATATGAGGTGCAGATCTAATATGGAACCTCAGAGCAGACAAAGTCTTGCTGTGAACTTTGGCGTCTGCCTGAGCGGGATTGGAACCCTAGTTTGGCAGCCACACTTTTATGTGATAGTAAAATGATTATCTTTGGATTAAATACATAACATTGAAATTTAGGTAATTTAAAGAGCATTTCTCATTATTTCCTGTCAAGGCGGCAGATTGTCCACTTATTGGTTTGGCAGGTTATGGTTGAATGAGAGGCAAATTGTAAAGCTCTGTCCATTATGGAAGACAATCGCTATAAAAGTGCAGTCCATTTACCATTTTATAGACCAAACCATTAATCAGTTAATTGAGAAAACAATTAGCAGATCATTCAATTATGAAAAGCATAAAGTTTTACAATGACTGACTAATGTGCTCTCATTCTTTGCGGAAGCAGGAGATTGTGTCAGGAAACAGACTGCGTTGTTTGTCCTCCTCTCCCATAATATCACATTTCTAAGGCTGTTGATACCATTATGTTGACAAGTGTGTGCTGAAATATGGAGTTTGGCTTGTGTCCCTGGAGAGCTCGTGCTGTTGGAATGATTAGTAAAGCATGCAACCAGCCTGTATCTTGTTGAGTCAGACAGACAGGGAACATATGTATGTGTGCTGGGCCTTGTAATCAACACATGGGCTGTGAGACTGCAGCTACTGGCAGGGAATGAAGCCACTTCTTCTCTCTGTGATTCGTGGGAAATAAGGTAAACCACAACACAAGTGTAGCCAAATTACACACACCCACACACAAGTGTGCAAACATGCTCAGATAGAGAAGCCAAGAAGCAATAAAAAAGAAGTTCACGGCTCCTTCTCAAATGAAAGAGATACACTAAATCAGATTTGCAGTGTGTGAACAGACAGGATTATCCATTCAGCTTTCACAGCCACACACATACAAATACACAGAGACACTCACATAAAAACAAACCCAACACACTGACCTAAACAGCAATATGAAGCAGAGGTAGGCTAATTAATTTCACTGGCAGCCGCATTTTCTCTCTCTCATGCACACAAATACACACACTCTCTCTCTCCTCTCCCTGTGTTAAGCCTTCAGTGTGTACGATGTGATCAGTATTCGTCTGTGGTCGTCAGTAAACTGAGAGAGAGCGGTGTGACAATGACCCTCTGGGTGCATACAGACCCCACTGCCTCCTCATTCTGCCTCCTATCACTCCAGTCCCGCCAAAGGCTGCCTGTAATTAAGAGCCACACACTGGAGGAGAGTGTGTGTGTGTGTGTGTGTGTGTGTGTGCATGTGACAGTATGTGTGTGTGTGCGTGTCTGCCAATGGAGCAATACACTGAGTGAGTATTATCCATGGAGGTAATAAAGCGAGACAGATTGACCCTGAAAATCTGGAAAATCCATTTCCTGTTTTTTTCCCACTTTTTTTCTTCATTTGAAAAAATGTAAGGCTTTAATATTTTTTATTTTCCTTATTGTCAATAAATATTCACAAAAAAGACTAAAACCAACAACTAGACAATGTCTAGTCAAAGCCTTCTCTGTCTTATCCCTCTATAAGAAACCCCATCAATAAACAGCTGACCCTTTAATATGATGAACATGGGCACTGTAGTTTATTCTGAGTCAGTTCCATGTATAGTATCCTTCTGAACTATTTTAACACCTCCCAAGACAAATATATTAAAGTGTTTCATTTTAGCTTGTGAAGAAGTGAAGAACTTAACACTCTACCACGTCCTTCCTACTGGTCATATATGTTGTTTTTTGGTTCTGTGTGTACTGTGTCATCCATGTGAAAGATGAATGTCTTTTTCCAATATTAAATATTTTATTTAATAAAAATGTAAAAAAATACAAAGGTTCATGGCAGATATAGTGCCACCTGGGTCAGTGTCAGTCTGATCATCACTCATTATTTCTTTTACCCTATACAGAATCTGTGTTTTACTTGGATAAGTGCTAAAGTCATTGGAAGATAAAAAAGTTTTTAGATTTTTTTTTTAAGATTCAAACTTGTGCAAATGTGTATTAATCCACAGCTGAAAATAGTGCCAACAAATGCACAATCATGTTTGAGTAATGTTTGGTAAAAAAACAAAAGTGCCCCGCTGTTTCAGAAATGAAATTATATATATTACCATTTGTTTTAAGGAATTGGATCTTACAGAGAGGAGAATCAGCTCAAAGCTCTGTGCCACAGACTGGTTGGGGCAGTCGGAAAGTATTGAGAGATAGACTGTTTTTTCTTGGGATTTGTTGCTAATAAAAAAAACCTTAAGGTCAACACAGTAAACCATTGTGATATCAAGGAAGCAGAAGTTATTTGACCTGTAACACCAATCTTTTAAGCTTCCTGCTAAGTAAGAGTAAGAGTAAGTAAGAGTAAGAGTAAGAGTAAGTGAACATGCCGCTGTTCATCATATTTTAGCCAGAGTAAATAAAGTTTAGCTGTCTGTCAGCGGCGCGCTGAGAGCAACTCATCCAGACATCTTCTATTCGCATTATCCTTCCCTGTCTCTCAAGTCTGCTTCCCTGATGTGGATGTCAGGTGAGGTGAGGGAGGAAGATGATGGGCTTGACTTCCTACAAAACACTCTCGTCAGTGTGTTGCATCGATTGCATTAGTATCTCCTCCTCACCGATCAATGGGCCTCTATGCCGTCTTGAGCTGTGCTCAACAAGCAGGATTTCACCATTTATTTATTTTTACATATCCTCATTAATCAGTGAGGGGAGAGACAAAGAACAAGAAGATCATGAATTGCCACCATCATTTGACCCTCGACTGATTTTTCTGTTTTCTCTTGTTCTCTCCATGTCTGTGGCAGGGAGGCAGGTGTTAGATGAAACAGAGAAGATGAGCTCAGTGGAAAGACGCATTAGAAGCCAGCAGCAGGGGCTCAATTGAACAAATAGAAACACTGTGTTTTCCATAGCCAACTGAATACAATCCTATCAAAGGATGAATAGAAACATGCAAACACATGCAGACACATGCAGGTACGGGGATGTTATCGGTAAATTAGCCAGGCACAGCTGCAAGAATCACGTCTCAAGTGTAATGCTACATTTTCATTTAATTTTAAACAGCTGCATTTCTTTCTTTTTGCTTCAAAAAATGAGAAAATCTTCCACCATAATGATGTTTTCTCTCAGATTTTACAGCCAGTCTACTGTTTGTGTCCTGTTATCCATCACTCTGCTTCCATTTCATTGTTTAAGTTGTAAAATCACCGGCCATAACAATCCCCACCTGCAGGTTACTGTAAATCATTCCTGTCCTGACCTCCTTTTGCTCCGTATCTCGAGCAACAGCACAATACTTACTGGACCATACTGTATGCACTCTCTCCTCCTCCTCCTCCTCCTCCTCCTCCTCCTCCTCCTCCTCCTCCTCCTCCTCCTCCTCCTCCTCCTCCTCCTTCTCTTCCTTCATCTGTCGACTTACTGTCACTGTCCCGCTCACCTTCTGGTGCTGGCATGTGTGCTGAAATCCTCAGAGCAACTTCACCACCACCCCCCTCCCCTAACTCTTGCAAATTTATTAATATGATTTACATAAAGTTAAAGTTCTCCCGGCAGCCAAGGAGGCCGCTCTAAAATAAGCTGTGGTGGTGACAGAGCCAATGTGTTATGTGTGTCATAGGCCCGGGGGGCTCTAGGGGCTGCTGGGTTGGGAATGTCGTGGAGGGTCCCCGGGGGGCGCTGGCCTGGAAATGACACAGAGTGAGGGAAGAGCCCCCATACCCCAGAATCAGTCATCTCATCTGCAGGGGGAGAGGAGGAAGGACAAAGACGCATCGCCCCACCGCCGGGCTAGCACACACTCACCATGGGAAATGCATGCATGGCCTCTCTCTCACACACACACACATGCACATGCACACCAGAATATAATATTTTATGTGTGATTTTTAAATATGGCTTTAAAAAGGATTATGCAGGAGATGATGCGGGCCGATTATGGTTTCAGGACATTAGGGACATGTGATCTCTTTAGAGATGGCCAACACAGGAGTGTATTTATTCATACAGAGCACGGGTCTGCATAAAAAAAAATTTAATTGCTCAGCTTTAAAGGGTATTTTCACTCAAATTACAAAAACATATACATGTTTTTTTATGTGTATGTGTTGGTGGCTTGGTGTTTAAGGGTGAAGGCTGCTTTTTTTTGTCTCCCTCTTCAGAAAATTGTCTTGGATTTAAGACATTTCTGCATCAAAACACAAAAGGCAGCTGATTATTATATCATACAAAATATGTAGCAAACAGAGTTACAATAGTTTATTACGCTCTTTAAAATGAATCATGTTTTTTAGGCTCTGGCTTTAGTATATTTGACTTAAACGGCTGATACTCATGTTTGACTCACCACTACACTGCACCCGCTGACACAAAATAGCAGCAAGATCAATTGTTAACATGGCCCAATCAGCACCACATCTGCCCATGATGGGCTGAAAATAGTAGTGTGTGGTGTAGCTTACCTACCACAAGGTCAATATCTGCCCCCACCCGATGACAGCTGACTGATCTCAAACTACACTGACAGCTTTTTGATGGGATGATTTTTGAGAAACCGCCATCAAAGCCCCGGAGGTTTGGGCCAATAGCACACGGGAAATACAATCCAGTGTAAAAATGGGACATAGGAGGGTTTTTTTTTTTTTTTTTTTTTTAAGAAAAAAGAGAAGGACCAAATCCCCCTAGAGGGACACACAGCACTCCATGCCTTCTAAAGGGAGCTGAAACATGAGAAAATCAAGAGCAGTGGAAAGCATTTTGTGACATAAGCAGGAGGCCTTTTTTCTCAAGTAAAATAAGTAATGCCAGAGAAAAAAACTCCCTGTCTTACTCTTTGCCATTAGCCAACACACAGCTGTGAAATTACCCCAATGTGTCTCCTCGGAGCTGCTGCACGACGATGAAAAGGCGAAATGTCAACACCTAGTTTACCCTGCAAATATTTAAGAAAACTGTGACTAAAAGAGAAGTCCTCAGAGACAGAGGAGGAAAAAAACACAGAGAGGGGGAATTAGCTGAAACGTTCATGTAAAATTCTCCCTGATGTTTCATCTTAATTACTGACGTGCAAGCCATGCAAATCCAATTGGCCATTTATGCCAGGAAATTCATAACCACAGTGCGATATTAATTACTCCGGCAGGATTCGGGCTATATTTGATATGCACAAGGCATCGCGGCCATTACCAGCCTTGTGTTTCAGCCTCAGCCCTGTGTGTCAGCGGTAATCAAATCTAAATGTTGACAACACATTCACCAATCAATATAGGATGGGAGGGATCCTTTGATGGTGAAATTTTAATCTCTTTTCTCTCATGTGTGTGTCTTAATCTGTGTCAATATCCTTTTAGCATCTCTCACACACAACTCTATTAATTTCTCTCCATTGTTGCTCCTTGGATTTCCTCATTTAAAGCTCTTTTATGTTCCATTGTTAGTAAAGCCATTAGATTAAGTGGAGTCAAATGCAATTACGGCTCACGGTTGTTCAGCTAGAGGTGAAGTATCTGCCATATTTGAGGTAGATATGTATGCTATGCTGTTATTATCACATAATGTGGCCAGTCCTCTCAAAGCTTGATCCAGAGAGTATAAGATGAATGGAAAGAGTGAGAATGAGACAGAAAATGAAGGAGGGATGACAGAGGGAGACCTAACTGGCCTTTAACTTCATCAATGGAGCAACACTGACCTCTGCTGGCAAACACATCTTTCCTGTCTGTGTTTGTTACCCATTTTAACTCCCCCACCAGTGGCTTTAAAATTGCTTTCTTAAATCATCCGCCATGTGAGTGAGAGGGAACATAGATCAAGCACGCTGAGGAGTAGAAATAATAAGAGAAAAAAAACAAAACACTGTGCCAATTACTGGCTCAGGTTCTACATTGCTCTTAGAAAAATGTAATCAATCACCCGCTCCAACATGGGCCACACACAGCGCAGTCCGCAGTTTAACACCCCTACATCACAGCCACAGGTAAAGGTCACCGAGGGGGGGGGTAACAGTGCACTCCTGTTAATAACGTGGCGTGCACACCTTTTAGTGAACTTGGAAATGAGAGAGGGGAGGGCACACAAGATAACAGGCAGGGCTTCCATCCATATCCATAAAACCATTCATCTTTCCCTTCAGGACCCCCTGGTATGACTTCTATTCTCCTCTAAAAGCTTCAGTTGATTTTTCAGACGGGCACTGAGGATGCCACCTCAAGCTGATAGCAGATGAAGCGTGTTGGGGAGGAGAGAGAGGATGTTGCCCTCCTGGGGGGGTTCTCGCAGGCCCAGGCGTGCTTCATTAATATCTCCAGCTATGTGGGGTGCCACAACATAGAGCAAAGTGCAAGAGGTGCCAAAGAGTGGTGACATGCATGGGGCCATGGTATATAATCTTAAGAATGTTTAAATGTTCTGTCTCCCACTCCGTAATTTGACTATCCACATACTGCACTGTTTGTTCAACTGAATTCAAAAAGATCCAGCTCATGAGCAAACAGCTACCAGAGACCGTTACCAAACCATACAAGCTCTGTTTGTGCGTGTTTTCCTGTCTCACATCCTCATCCTCTGCCTCAGTTAATGATGTATTGGCGCGTATGATGTGGCTGCATAGCCATTCACAGGGCTGGCATGTGTTAATGGCCCTGGCAGCCCCACACCCACGGTAAAGTGATACATCCAACTGGCTTAGTGGCGTGCACACAGTCAGGGCTGAACAGATGCCACTCATTTCTGCTGGCCAAAGTGACCCAGCAATCAGCTGGCTAAGCACCTAAAAAAGTATCAGCGAGCTAGTAACATGAGGAGTGAATTCTCTACAATGTGACAACACAGTGTGGAGCCTCGCCACAGTGGCCGCATTTCTCTCTCCTACTTTCTGTTTGTCCTTTTCCTGTTCTTGCCAGTTTCGGGGCTGATCCTTACTTAGCTGATATTTCGCTGACCCACACTCCAGCCTCTCTATCTCTGACCTCTTCCTTTTTTCTTTTTCTTCTTACTCTTTCTCTGTCTCATTCTGCCATTCTCTTTGTCTCATTTGCTTTTAATACCACACCAAAAACATTCCTTCACTATTTGTTTCTGTGCTGTGTACTATATCTGCTTCTGTGCATATGTGTGTGTGTGTGTGTGTGTGTATGTGTGTGTGTTTGTGTGGCTGCTAGCTGATGCACTCTATGACATATTGAGGTAATAAAAAGCTCCTCTGCAGGGACGGCTGTGGCCCACTAATTAAACACCTCCTATGCGACCTTATTGCAGGCGCCAGTTGCCATAGAATCCAACTGCATCTTCTGGGCCCTGCGTCAAACCGCATCTCCCATCTCTGAATCATAGGAAAGAGAGGGGGGGGGGGGGGAAGAGGAAGGGAAGGAAGAGAAGTTGCAAGGTCATTACCTCCGAAAAGTCACTTACATTGTACACAAAATAATCTCCTCACACGGGATGGAGATATCGACTTGCAAGACGCAGACTTGTTTTCACAGCTCTATAAAAACATTTAGCCTGGCAATTTTAGAACAACGTGTTCATAATTTGTCCACACAAACAGCATAATATTCAGATGGCAGGGTGTTTCAATTCTTTTTTCAATCACATGAGCAGAAAAAAAAACATGATCATGACCTAACTTCTGTGCAGCTATTTAATACAGTCTGTTCTCTGAGTGTGTACTTTATTAATGAGGTGATATTTACTTCAATGATAGCAATAAAGTTTGCCAAAGATGGAACCAGTTTCCCAACCCTGTAATAACTGTGACGCAGGTGAAAGCAGCAGCTCTCTGAGAGCTCTCCTGAATTGGTTTTGGTGACACTATTAGGTGACAAAAATAAAAAAAATATATATATAGAGAGAGAAAACTGAAATGATAAAATGTGTGCTGGCTACACTGTGTAATAAACAACCCAACAAGGTTTACCAAAAAGCATATTTTTTTCTTGAAAGACTTCACAATGAAGCAAAGAAGTCACAGCTGCAGGTGAAGGAAATGTTACTACAAACTCCCTACTGAATTAGTTAACCACAGGCTGACTTTATCATTATCTCATCTGGCCTGATGCAACTTCTATTATTAGATGTAATGTGCACTGTGGGGGAGTATATGAGCAGAAGGTGGCTCAGCACAGCAAGAAGATCCTGCTTTTGAACCCAAGGGAGGCTTTTCTGTTCTTTTTCTCCCGCAGTCCAGAGACACATACATCCGGTGAACTCAAAGCTCTTAAATCTGCCTGTGAGATGCGAATGTTTTGTCTGTTTGTGTTAGCTATGGAGGGAGATTCCCTATTTGTGTCCGAAGCCATACTCTGAAACTTAACGTATACAGCACTTTTCAACACAAGGTAACAGAGTGCACTAGAGCTCTTCAAAGTTCTTCGATCCGCAGTTTGAAATGACAAACCTCTGGATGAATTTTAATCCTACAAAACACAGCAGTTTATTTACAGCTATATAGAAACCCAAGAAGATAGTGCAGATAGTTCATGTGCAGCAAGAACTGAACGATCTCCAAACTTTTCTATAATTGCAAGCGTGGGAGTGAGCGTGCTTTTCTACTAGCTTGGAGCAAATAAATGTAAAGAAAATACTGAGTCAGACAGATGTGTGTGTCTGTGTGTATGTGTTAGGGTCAGGCCTGCTGGATGAAGGTGTCCTCTGATTTGGTCCACTGTGTGGCGGGGGTCAGCACGACAGACGACTCAGCACCTGTCACCGGCCGAGTCCCACTCATCAGTCACCGCCTCCATATGCTGCCCATTAAAATCAGACATGTGGGCACTTGGCTGGCAAAGTCCGCACACCTAGTGACCCTCTCCACATCTGTTGACAAAGCCTTAAACACATGCAGCACAGAGAAGGGGGAAAGGACAGTCGACAGGGGAGGGAAAGCAGAAAGAAATAGCAGCGACATTTACATGCAATGAGAATTCACTCAAAGTAAACTGCCTCTTGGTCATCGAGTCTAATATCCATAACTCAGGCAAACATAAATCATCACAAGGTTGTTGTCCAAAAGTATTTTGTCAAGCTAGAAATGTATAATTTCTTTTAAGAAGTTGGGATTGCCATTTCTTTGCCTGATTAGAAGTAGTTTACACTTGCAAAGGGAGGAAAGGGTCAATTTACTCAAAGAGGATTTTTTGTTTTATTTGCCCATGTTTTTTTTATTTTTATATTTTTTTGGCCTTTTATGCCTTTATTGATAGGACAGCTGAAGATAGACAGGAAGCAGAGAGAGGGGGAGTGACACGCAGTAAATTAGCCGTCCGATGCGGGATTCGAACCGGGGCCAGCTGCAGCGAGGACTGTAGCCTCTACACACGGGGCGGCCGCTTAACCCACTATGCTACCGACCGCCCCTATTTGCCCATGTTTTAATGTGTAACGCTGATGTTATTCTAAATTCATCTTATTGACACTGAATCCCAAGAAATTACAAAAACCAAAAATATGTCTGACTTTCCTCCTGTCTGTAGCACTCAACCCTAAGCATGTTCACTCCTGTAAAATATGTAAAAACAGGCCTCAAATATGTACTGTCATTTAAATAATTGGTATTGGTTGGGAATGGGTAATTCCCTAGAACAGCTGTGCATTGTGGGTTTCACACAGGAGTAAACAATGTGTTTTTAAGGACTATTTTCAACAGCAGATTGATGCACGTTAGTGAGTACTTCTGGCAGCAGAATTGTGGATCTCAAAATGAACTACAGTGTCCAAGTTCATTACAATGAAGGAACGTGTCACATAGTACAATGTGGTTCACTGATGTGTGCTTAATATGCTCTATGACACGGAGGCTGTGAATCACACACAATCGTAACAATAAGAAAAAGATATATAAAGATATAATATGATGTAAATGGAATATTGGTCGTGGAGCTCACGGATAAAGTTACTTATCTATGCATCTGTTTTTGCACTTCTGCTGCTCTGACACTTTGTGTGATAAAAAAATAAATAAATCTCATCTTACTCTACAAAAGAATCGCCTCATATAAATCCTGTTGACATGATAATCTTTGGATTATCCAGAGTAATGGTGAAAAGATCATGGGCAAATAAAACCATAAAACTATCTGCATCGCTCTGTACGGCTAGAGATAGATAGGATGTTATTTGTAATAAAGTAATAAAGTTGTTTGAGTGAACCTTTCAACTGCTTTATTCAAGGCAACAACATGAACACTCAGTTAAACGGTATAAAAAGATGCATGTAAGCAGTTTAACCTGAATTAGACCTTTACTGGAGAATGGCCAGCAGCTGGAGTGAGGCCATGCATATAATTGTAGCCTGAGAGTGAATAAGAAAGACATGAAATGAGGGAGTACGAGTTCAAAGTGGGAGAGAAATTCACTCTCTATATCAATGACACTGCTGAAAATTGATGTAGGTGTGTGTGCGTACGTGTGTATCTTGATGCTAGCCTCTGTGTGATTGTGTGTATTTGTGCAGGCGTGATTGTATTTATACATAAGCCTAATGTGCCTGTGTGTTTGTGAGTGTGTGTAAATGCGAGAGAGTGCGTGAGCGCACTTGAGTGACTGTGTAAAAGAAATGCAGAGGGCATTCTCTTCAAACGCATGGTATTCAAAGAGCAGGGAGTTTCAAAAGGAGACAGCACTGAGGGCAGCCGGGTTTGAACTGTGTTTGTGCAAAGCAGTCTTTTCTTTAAAAAAAAAGAAGAAGGAAAAAAAGGAATTCCTGAAGTGCATTCACTTTTCTTGGAGGAGGAGAGAATATTAGGAGAAATAAAGAGAAATTGGTGGAGCCAGCCAGACAGGGAGAAAGGGAGTTTACTAACCGACCAGAGAGCGCAGAGAGGAATAAGAGAGAGAAGGGAGAAAGAAAGGCAAGGAGAGAAAGAAAGATAGAAAGAGCAGGACACATAGAGAGAGAACATTGGCCCGGGGCGCTGCTACGTGCTGCGCCTCCTTTCTCCCCTTTTCTTCAGGAGACTCAGAGAGCAGGAAAGAAAAGGAGAGGAGACGAGAAAGAAACAAAAACCCACTTTCCATCCGCACCTATGGGAGCGGTGAAGCCGGCGGTGCCCCATATAGCTACACCAATCTGACCTCAACGCTGCTGGAGTGATGGCTAGTGAATTACCATGTCAGTGGCCCAGTGCCCCGTCATGCCAGCTCCCTCACACACACATAATAAACACACTCCATCACCCGTTCGGCCTAACCACACTGCCCAAAGAGAGCATATTAATTATAGATGTACGTTAAATTACTTTCATTACCTCTCCTGCTCAGTGGACGGGACAGAGACAGGAATGATGGATGGAAAGGGGTTTGCTTTACCTCCCCAAGTAGTAAACGCCCCTTCTTTTACTTTGTCTAACCCTTTTACAGCCCTTTCATTCTTTATTTTCGCACCAATTCCACCACATTTGGTGGTTCTCTTTTCCTATTTGTCTTTCTTTCCCATGCAAGACTCACCACTCACATATATAGTCTGGTAAATGTGACGCTATCGCCAATTGAGGAGCATTAATCCTAAATCCTTTCCCTAGAGGGAAATAACTTCTGTCCAAAGGTAAAACAATATCCAAATGTGCAACTTTAACTGTCATTGCTAACATGTTACTTAGATATTTGGAAGCAGGCTATTTTCTAAAAACAAAAGTGTTCATTTGGAATGTTCCTGTGCTGATTCTTGAAAAATTTGAGTTTAGCAAAACAAAATAGTAAACTGACAAGACTATTCAATATATGTGCATATTATAGTATGTCTATTCATACAGCTCACTTCAATACCTGTACACATATATGCACATATATTTTTCTCATATTCTATCTTAGTCTATTTTATATTGCATCTTTATTTTGTATTTCTTGTATATTGTTCTTTTTTACCTAAAATGTTATAGCATTGTATTTTATTCTTAGCTTATTTTTATTCTCATGTGTAGTACTGTTACACTGTTTAGTGCTCTTACGCTGAGCTGACCAGTCCCTCAAATTTCATTGTATTGCTGACCCTGTGTTAACTTACACATGACAAATAAACCTGAAGCTTGAACTTGAAAATTTGCTACAGTGCACAGTCGCTCTTTCTTCATCTGTTGTTGAATGCACGGTGGCGAGCAACAGAGAGCGAATTATACCTAGCATGCCATTCGGTGGTGTAATAGTCAATAGGACTCCCTTCTCAATACACTATCACTATAGTGTGTACTAGCAGTAATAACACAATGAATAAGTGTGTCCTTGTTCACCAGAGCTTGCACTTGACACTACAGTTCCTCATCAGCAACACACACGCAAAGTCTATCGGATGAACGTCACACTTTACAGTCACATGACATCAGTTGACTGTCCACGACATCAAATCAAATCAAATCAATTTAGATTTTATTTGTATAGCCCAAAGTCACAAAGTTATTTCCCTCGGAGGGCTTTACAATCTGTACAGGGAGTGACACCCTCTGTCCATAGACCCTCGGTTCAAGTGAGGAAAAACTTGCCCACAAAAAATCCTTTAACGGGAAAAAAAGGTGGAAGAAACCTCAAAGGAACATAGTGTACAGACAGATAGTGAGTCCGTCCATTCTAGTTCGATACATTGGGCTTGGGATATCACTCTTTTCTTCTATGTCGAATTGTTCTTTAACAAGACCATGAGCACCTCCATCATTCCTGCATCAGCAGGGTGAAGCAGGAGAAAAGATCAGGGTTAATGCGTACAGAGCAACATAAACTATTTGATTTTACAGCCCTATCTTTGCATATTTATTAATGTTGGATTGCCTTATATTCAAATGGAAATCAGAAAATCAAGGACATGGTATAGTGCACAGTTCAGATGTACACTCATCAGTATGTGATCACTGTGGTGTTTTCTGAGGGTCTCTAGGGGGAAGATGGGATGATTGTGAATGAATGATATTTGAATAATAATCAACTTGAGTCTAAAGATATTTAGATAGCTCCATGTGTTTTGAAGTCTGTCTTGTAAATCAAACATATTAGTCGTGGAAAAGAAATATCACCTTCCTTATATAAACATGTTGTGACATTTTAAACAGGGCTTGACGAAACCTATGATGTAAGCCCTTTTTGATGAACTTTTGCTCAGATGTTAATATCAACACTCCAGTGGGAATCACATGACACCTGACGTGGGTAATGTTGAAATAGCACACAGTGTTATCTGGCGTTATCCCTCAGTGTACTCCCTGAGCAAATAACAAAGCATCACATCTCTACTTCATACCTAAAGGCCACTGTAGGATGCTCAGTGTGTGTTCATATGTGTGTGTCTTTGCTTCACTGTGTTCTGTAAGTATGATCTCACTCAGGCGAGGGACGCATTACATTTGTATCCTGTGCTTGCTCAACACTCTGGGCCTATCTAATCTCTGCTGCTCTGAAACATCCCATTCAATTTCTTCTGTTGATAGATGCCACTGCTCTTTGAGCCCTCTGGGAGCATATTCTTTCCTTCCCACTTGTCTCCGACTCTTCGCTTGTGTAAGACCACTCCAGATTCATCAGGTCAGCCACCTATTGTAAACAACCGAGATCTGCTTCGCGCAGATCCAAAGGTCAGGAGAAGGGCTGATAATCAACATCCAGACTCCAGTATCTTGTCCGCACTCCTCTCAATTTATAAATGCTGATGAACACAAATGTTTGGTGCACACAGGCGGGATGTTTTCATGAAGAGTGATACCCAATTACAATCACGCACTCCCAAGTTGGCTACTGGTTTAACAAGGACTGACATTTAACTGAGAGCTGTCAATTACAATTAGTACATGGTGATTCATTCTAATTGTAGTCCTCATTAAGAGAGGAGCAAGAAACTCAATCACAGCTTCTGTTCCCTGTTTATGAACTCAATTTTAATTTAAAAACATGGATGCCACTTAGTGTGTTTTGAGCTATTTTGCAATTAAATCAAATTTTGTGCAGTCGGCAGACCACCTTTGAACCAAGCACCCGTCCCGCCGAGGTGTCTTTAAGTCAAAGAAACACAAACAGGGTCTGAACACCAAAGGGAAGGAGAACTTTCCTTCTGGGGTGGCTCATATTAGTCTCAGAGGAGAAAACAAATATGTTGCTTGTGTTTATTGACAGAATAGCCACATAACACAGCAACTTTGCTTATTGCAAAAGTATCAATCTATCTGAAGGCATGTTATTCATAAATCTTAGGGGGACAGGGGCCCTCTGGAGACCCAGAAGAATGGAGGACAATGGTGATGGAGCTCAGAGAGAACACACCTTGTAGGGTAGGGCGGGCTGTAGAGGAGGGTCAGCAGGCCAGAGGGGAACAGGGGGTGAAAGGAAATATAATGATAAACAGATCTCCAGCCGCAGCGTCCATTGACTTGTCTCTGGGGTATCTTTCCACCTTGTCATGTCCAAAGACCTTGCATAATATTCAGCAAAGGGACAGGAGACAGCAAAAATGTGTGTATGTGTGTTTGCACGCTCATTTCTAATTTATTGGCCCACTGATTTGCTGATGTGTGTGAGGCTGCATGCAGCTCAGAGCACTAGCCTGGAACATCCGGGCCTTGCTTCATTAGGTGCTCACGCCCTTAAGCTGCTGACATTTCCAAACTTGTCCCCTAGTCTTCTAATTGTCGTGAAAAATTGGACACAGCCACCAACACTGAGAAGCTGCATGGCAGATCTTCATTTGATGGCATTTGTCTTGTGTTTGAGCATCATTTACTTTGTTGAATGTGGAATGCTAAAACTTGCTTGTATCTGCCCTGGAAATACTTGTTGAAGGAAATGAGACAGGGCTAATCATTCTCCTCTTTAGCAACAAGAAGACACATTTATGACAAAATCTGTTTCATATATTTGTATTAAAAAACACAAAACTTGTGCGCATGTCAGATGTTAAAATGCAGTTAAATAATCAATTTGGTAAATTAAAGCTTTCATTAAATTCTCTAGAACATAGAATCCCCAAAAAGCTCCCTTCACCTTAAAACAAAAACCTATACTAACTATTTTTTGGATTATTCGTTCTCTTTTTGTCACTCACTCCAGCTCAGTCACTCACATGTACAAATACATATGACGTCAAATCAATTACCAGTGCATGCACATCCATTCTCACCCACGTAACAAATGACATTGTTAAATGTTAATACAACATTATTACATTAATTTACTTTGGGCCATGTGTAGTTTACGTAGAAGATGTGTTTCAGCATAAAAGTTCAAATTAAATAAATAGTCACACACAGTTCAAAGTATTAAGTACAGTATTACATGATCACAAGTTAAGATCACACTTCAGCAACAGACTTTGCTACTGTATGTGCATTACAGCCTTTAGTACTTATTGACAATGATTTAACAGTAACTTAAAAGGAGATGAATGATCTCATTACAGTTTTAATACTTCCTGTTTCATCTTCACCCATGCTGATAGCTACAGTATTTCATTTGTAAAACCAGTTGTCAGTTTCAAAATGTTAACACTGCAAGTACAAACTATGCCTGAGGTTATGCACATTACAATAAAAACAGCTACAATTAAAAGTGTATGTGTTAAATGTACCTGTTCATGAATATTTACTGCAAACATACTCTCAAGTATTAGGCTTATGTGCATTTCAGCATTTTCCCATGATCCCCAGAAGATGAGGTCTGCTGACTTTCCTCTAGTGCCATTAGCAGGTCTAAGTACTCACTTATCATTATAATTTATATTTATATATCTTAATAAAAATTAAATATATAATATAAATATATTTTACATGATAAGTGGGTGGATGAATGTACAACATTTAGTGTAGTGATGAATCTTCCTGACTTTGGTGATCCTCGATGTGACATTTGTGGTTTTAAGTGTAAGATCTCAACAGTTACTGCAGCACTTCTTATGCAATGATTTCATGTAAACTGAATAGAGAATTAGCACCGCCAGCTATTTATCCCGACAAACCTACTCCTAATATTTGCAAACCGCAGTGAATGGAAAGACACTCTTATCCTGTAAATTTGGTTAAAATCTGCACAACTGGATCGAAACTTGGCTAGCATGGTCTGGCATTTAGACTGCAACCAAAAAATAAAAAAATAAATTAAAAAAACTTTAAAAAATACTCAGAGTCAGTGTGTGATTTGTTTGTCCATTCTGGGCTACTATAGAAACATTGTGATGCCATGTTCTCCCAAAAGATTCCCCTAAATCTTACACTGGACCTTGAACACCAAGAAACATACCTACATATATGCCCCTGATATGCAGGCTAATCTCATTTAATTTGGTGTTTCAGCAATCTCTAGATCTCCCTGGGCTCCGTTATCCTCTGTAACCTCAAACTCAGTTTGTTCCATCATTGCCTTAGGGGTCCGTTTAATGTCTTTATGGTCCTGGTCCTCCATGTTTTTTTGGTTTTGTTCTCTGTCCTTTGCATTCTTCTCTTTTTTCAGCATGTGGTCGTTGTAGATGTTCATGACGAAGAGGAAGACCCCCCCAGTGAAGATCACTGAGCCACACAATATGAAAAGGTACTTGTAGTCACCCGTGATGTCCACCAGCAGCCCTGTGTGGAGAAGGGCAGAAAGAATATGTTATGAAACCAAGCAAGTGTCACTTCTATCCATTTTATGCCACACTATGTCTGTATAATCAAAAACACACTTGGAAATTTTGCACACAGTCACAAGCAAAACACAATATGTCACTGAATAGTATCTTCATTCGAGCAACAATCAAGTTTGAAGGTGAAGTGCAAGACCAAACTCTGGTTTGGTTTATGTGCGTGCGTGTTCAAGAGAGTTAAGAGTGACCATGGGCCAATTTGAGAAGAGCCATGTCGGAAATGACAGAGGGCCATTACACCCTTCCTGGCTCTCCCTGCATCTCTGGGAAGGCAATTTGGACGGCTGCTACCGAAACGAATCAGAAGAGGGGCCCATTCTCAGAGCCATAAATATCAAGGCCAATTCTGCAGAAAAGTGACAAATGTAGTTTAGATCAGATTTAAGCCTCCAGGTTTACAGAGTCTTAACCGCTAGCCACCCCGACACCCCCTGCCTCCAGACATGGATCAATGGGCCAGTGTCCCTATCTCTCCTAGTCTCAGCATGTGTGACGGTTTGTCCGTCTGTCTGTCCATCTCACTGTATTACAATCCCCCCTTTATACCATTTTAACCCCTTACTGAATCACTGGCAGAGTGATTCAGTATCTGAATCACTTTAAGGAGGAATGTGTTCTCTTCATCGTCTTATTGTTCTCACCAACAATAACAATAATACTTTACGGCAATGATGAAAAAAATAAACTTTGTAAACCATTTGTTTCTATCATCTAACTCTGTAGAGTCTCTGACAACCTGGTTACATTGTTTTTTCCTCCACCTCTTTGGCTATGGCTGGCTCCATTAAGGCACCTTTATAGCACAGCACATTATAGTATTATAAAGTCTATTAAACTAAAAGGCCGTTTCCTTGGTAGGTCTCGTTAAATACACCCATTAGTGTTTTTACAACAAACGATGATGATAATGATGTTTGTGTGTGCGCACATACTGTACTGTACTACTTGTACACTAGGAGGGGTCACTTTGCATTTGGATCGGTTTCAGCCGGCTCAGTGCAGGCTGTATCATCTGATTGATATCATTCATCTTGTGCGTGTATGCCAATGACCATCGCCCTCATTAAGACAGTCCTTGATTGGCTGAGCGGTAATTAAGTCCATCTGGCGTAGTCACCCCTTTTTTAATGTATTCACAGCTTAATTATGGCCCAGGTACAGGACTTCAATGACGAGAGTTTGAACTGAGCGTCATTAAACACCCAAAGCAAAAGGCTAATTACACCCACTTAGCTCACTTCCTCCTAATTGGATTGACCCCGAGGTTTGGGGGAGCAGTAACAAGCAGACTAGTTAGGGGAGACATAACGATTGTGCCCTCTGGAGGAGAACGTTAGACGTGCAGGGAGGCACTTATTTACCCTATTAAATGAGCGCCTCAGAACAGGGTCGCACCAGACAAACTGGGGGGCCTATAAATTTTCACCTCATTAAAACTCAGGTTGGAGGCAAAGGAAAAGTTTGGGCTGATATGCACAGCTGATTAAATCATGTGCAGCTACAGTACTGTACGTCCTCTGTGTATTTATCTAGGACACTAAACAGGCCTCTCTGAGTGAACTTGAAAGTTGGCATATTGATTGGTACATGAGCTGGGCCGTAAATTAGAACTTTGGCCATTTTCATAGTTTGTTTATTCTGTGACAGGTTTTAAGCACATCACTTAAAGGTTACTCTGTGTGCTATTCAATGGATTGGAAATGCACAGCGTTAATAATTCCACATACCGGTGGACACTGTGCATGTGGTTAATGTAATAGCTAATACAATCATGTGGGTTAAGCAGAGTTAAATCGTTTTTTTTTTTGTTTTTTTTTACTTTTGTATCGTGCTGTCTAGCACACTCAAATCACATAAAAGGCCACAGCAACAGATCAATTATCAGACAGCTAACATGTTGGAATACAATCTGTTTCTTAATTAGTGTGACTGCAGGATATATCTGACTATGGTATGACTTAAGTGACAAGTGTTATTGCAATTAGTGACGCTGGCAGTTTTGGTTCTAAACAGAAGATCTAAAGATATACTGAGTGTTTAACAGTGTGTTATACAGAGGCCCTCTGAGACCAATTTGTGCCTAAAAAATGTCTGAAACTGTCAGAAATTTCCACTTTCCCAGAAAACAAACTGATATGTTCAAATGTCTTGTTTCGTCTGGCCAAGAGTCCAAAACTCAGTTAACAGTGATATAAACCAGAGAAATGATTACAATTGAGAAGCTAGAACAAATTCAATTAAAACATGATTAATTACCACAATAGTTGCTGATTGACCCATCGTTTTAGCTCTAAACCTGACCAGTCTGAACTAAATTATAACCCCAACTTATTGGTCACATCTAAATGAACAAATCTAAGTGTCATTGCTCAGTGACTACATTTAACTTTGAAAGTTAAAAAAATAATAATAATTAAAAAAAAAAAATCAGCATTCAGCGAGATATTTTTTCTCTAACATTATTTCACAACAAAGTAGCTGTGTCAGTAGTCACATTTATTTGTATGCCTATTTTGGTCACTGTCACATTCCAACAGCAAGGCCTAAACTCAAAGTGCTTTTGTTCTATTGATTACAAATTGGCACTTGAAAAACATTTTTTGCCAATTGAGACTGTCACCATCATCAAGTTCCATTCTTCTGTTTTAAGTTTAAGTCTTCTTTTCTGTTTTTTAAGTTTTTTTTATTTATTTATATTTTTTATAGTGGGGGTTTTACAAGCGCACTAATCTGGCAAGGAAGTAAACAATATCCTTTTGATTACACAGCCATTTAGACCATGAAGGTAGCTGTCCAACACTTCAATCTATGAGAGACAGAAGCATGCTGAAGACATGCACTTAGTTATCACATGAAAGGATGCTTTTTTTCGTTTGTTTATCTGTTGGGTTGGTAAGCAAGAGACGTGAAGCAAATATACTGTGTGAGGTGACGGATGGGAGAATGCTGCTATTGTGAAAATAATGTGTTAGCAGTTGGAGCAAGAGCAGCTGTGACGCGACACAATTCACAGAGGCAATTAAAGTACATTAATACTTTTAGCACCTGATTGCTGCAGATATTCCAGATCAAATTTGATATTTCTATATCAGATGTTGTGTTTTTTTTTTTTTTTTTTTTTTTTTTTTTTTTTTATGTAGTGTTGTTAATATTTTTTCTTATTAAAATTTAAAAGCAAGGAGCCAGCCTGGATGGCCAGCCTGAGGCACTTTGGCATGGCAGAGCTTAGATTATTATGTTTGCTTATGATCATATGACTTATGATCTAAAACAAGCATCCAATGCGCTTGTGGATGTGCAGGCAATAAGAGAGAAATAGCGCCATTTTAGCTATTTATTAATCAGCAGCAGCACCTCTGTTATTTTTGTAGCTTGTACCTGAACAAAGTGCAGGACAAGAAATATGTTCATGTTTTAAGTTAGATGAGACTTCAGCAGGAAAACTGATGGCAGTTGTTGTTCATGTTGCATGGCAGGCTGCTGTCTGGCCCACTGTGACCATCTGTTCTGCCTGTGAACTCTACAATATTACTGCTTTACGGAAGATTTGATTGGCTGTATCAAAATGAGGTATCTATGTAGAAAGATATCTAAAAGGTATTCCACTGAATTAATACAAGCCTAATCATAAAACCAATATAGGCTATACAGTACATATAAATGATACTTTTTGTCCCCTTTGGTGTCTGATTCTTTCTCCTAAAGGAGAACACGGTACAGGTTATTAACCAAGTAGATATGTATGTATGTTGTAGGCAGACAAAATAAAATGCAATTTAGTTTCAGCTGGACTTTCCTTTAGTACCAGTAATCCAGTAGCCTGTCCATCCTGCTAATAGCTAATTTGGCATACTTAATGGTGCCAATTTGTCTTGATTTTGTCTGAGGTGGACCCACAGCGTCAGACTTTGAAATTCTGTGGTTTAGAGTAACAAAATCTACTTTAATTTAATTCTGGTGTACGCCTGGAGAAAATGCACTTTAATCATCACACAGACAGGACACTGTACTATTTCACCTCGATGGGTAAAAAGTGTGTCCACTAGAAACCAACTTCAGCCTGGTGTCTACTTTTACACTGACACTTCTGATGTTGGGAGCTACTTTTTTTCAATCAAGGTGGGTCGACTACACTACAAAACGCTGTGGGAAACCTTGGACCCCTGTGCAATGTTCCTGAAATGAGAACTGCAGACAGAGCCAACTGCTGACAGTAAAAGGCAAACTGGATTCAAGGTTTCCCACAGCCATTTACAGAAGAGGTGGACAATCTTTGCTTATTTAGCACCAAACTGACATTTTTGTTATTCACTCAAAACGTTCTCTCCTTTTTTTCCATACAGTAAAGGCCACATAGTGTATAGTTCACAGTCAAAAAAAAAATTATTTACTGTATGTTTTAATATTCTCAAGCAGGAAGCTAAAGCTCTGCCTCTTTGTCTTTCCTTTCAAACTATTTTAGCTCAGTCTGGACTTCTGATTGGATCATACAGACAGAATATAGTTTTATTTATTTAGATCCAAAGTCCATAGTACTTTTCATAGCTCTATTGGTAGTGTACAGCATACTAACATAGTCAATGTTAAGAATGCACACAAATGTCAGCTCAAAATGTTCAATCATTTGCATCGAGGCCAAATCCTACAGGACATGTCATACAAGCCAGAGCAATAAGCACAGCCAGCTTCTTTACAGCAGTAAATAATTGTGACCAATTACTACTCTTTCGTGGTCCACTCATGCGCCCCAAAACACCCCTGCCCACCAGTGATAATCCTGCTCAGTCTTACAGTAATGACAGCTCAGTGGGTAACTGAGCTCTACTACATAATGCACTGCACATGACTAGTAAAGAGAACACACAAAGCGAGAAAGAAAGAATTTATCTTTGCTGCATTGTTTTCAAAAGAGCTTGTTCCAAACTGCCCATATATTTCTCCTGTAACAATGGGATTTTTTCCATGTGTGTCCAAGTACTTTTTTCCCTTTTCCCCAGGCCTCTCAGTTGAATAAAAGACAGCGGTAGCCTAGGCAATCTAAAGTGGAAAAGGGTTTTGCTGAGGGCTTTTGTTTTTTTTGTTTTTTTATTCTGACTGTCTCTATCATGTGTGTAAATGGATAGTTTGTGGTCAGTGTGCATAGTTACCTGCAATGGGTGGTCCCAGTAGCATGGGGAAGCACTCGATGATGGTGACCATTCCAACAGCACTGGGGAAGCGTTGTGGTCCCATAAGGTCCATAAGACATTCAAATATCAGGGCGAAAACCATGCCAAAACTCATGGCAAAACAAAATGTATAGAATAACAGGAAGGAGTAGCTGTGTATCAGTGGACACAGTAAGTGGCATAACCCATTGTAAGTCACAGCAAAGCTAAAGAAGTACTGGATCCTAGGCCTGATCCACTTACTGTTAGCTGTTAGGCCTGTGCCAGGCCGGACAACCATGTCCACAAAGCCCATAAAAGAGAGCAGATAAGCTGCAGAGTGCTCATCGATGCCTTGGCTAATTGCATAAGCTGAAAGAAACAAAAAGGGTGCGTAGGCACCAAAGATGAACATTATGCTTCCAAAGAGGTAAATTATAAAGCCTCTATCCTTAAAGAAGGACACATCAAAGAAGCTAATATTCTTCAAACAGCTTTCTTTTAAGTTACTGTTGGTGTTATTTGGCTGTTCCTCTACTTTCTGTTCAGGTGGAGAAGAGGGCGGCTGTGCAACAGGTCTCATCAAGGCTCCAGCAACACAACAATTGAGCATTATGGCCCCCAAGACAAGTAGACTTCCTCTCCAGCCATAACTGTCCAGTAAATATTGGTTGACAGGGGCCAGAATACATAGAAACACTGGACTCCCGGCCATGGCTAGTCCGTTGGCTAAAGGACGCCTGACCAGGAAATACTTGCTGATGATGTTGAGAGATGCATTGAGGTTAAAGGCGAGTCCGCAACCTGTGTGTAGACAGAAAAGTTACAGTTCAAAAATCTGCAGTAAGAAAACCTTGATGAACCTAAACTCCAGCGGGTACTGCCTAAATTAAATCAAGACTGATTCAAGCTTGGTGCTCATTAAAGTTCCATCTCATTTCACTTTTGCTTGATAAAATCTCATTATAGAATGGGGGAATTATTTCAGAAATAATTCCTCCATTTAAGTAGAAATAAATTAGAACGCCTGGGTAATACATTCATTCACTTGCCTTTTTACCCCCCAAAAATCAATTTAATAGCACCTTATTTTCCATGAAGATGACGAGCTACAGGTAGATAGTGAGAATGCTATATAGTGCTGTTTCAATGTCAAACTAACTCTCTGGTTCTGTGATAATGCTCTAGGTTTTTATTTTTTGGTGAATATGTCAAGCCAGGGAATATAAGTGGGTCCACACAGAGCATTACCATATCAAGACTTATAGATCTTTACATGGATTTTCCCACTTATGATACTGTGTTGGACATCTTTTCAGATTTGTAAGAGTCCAGATTTCTCAACATCTTTAGGTCATTAGCTCATTATCAATACATGGTTTAAAGTTCCTCAACAATGCTAACATAGCAAACCACAGCAGCCCTAAACTGGCACATTCATAGAGATCAATTCATGGTGCCTCATTTACAGAACTCAGAGTGAAGTGTGTTGCAACTATTTAAGTCGGATAAATACTGATAAATGGCACTACACATCTCACAGTTCTGATTAACTTTAAATCAATATATTCAGCTGTCAGCTGTCTTTTTTCTATTTTGTGTTTGTTTTCTCACAATCCTTATCACTCCTAACTGCCCTATTGTCCTTTTAAGGCATGACAAGGCATGGGATCCTACCCCCTCTCCGTATGTGTCACAGCCACAGGAACCATCAGCTGGGATTTCAACCCTGGGTTTGCATGATAAAAAAATAAAACAAAATACTTCACTGCCTCGCAGATAAACCATACTGTCATGTTAGCACTGCATAGCTGACACATTTCAATTTTTACTTTCACTATTACAACTTTTATCACTTGAGCATCCGTCCTCGTCCCACATAATAATAAATGTGAACCTTTCAGATCTATAAAATCTGTGGATCCACAACTGCTTTTCTATAATCTTTTATATTGAAAAAGCTGGCCTGGATTGTTCATGCCTTTTTCATAAAAAGGTGCAGAGGAACAACAAAGAAAGGTGATCAGTTCAAATTGAAATCTTGACTGGGAGCAATATGTACTTACTAAAAGCTACTCACTGAGTCTGGGGTGTTCTAATCTAAAGGGTCATCTATGTGTGTGTATTTGGGTATGCATGTGTGTAAGCATATATCCGGTAGGGTGGAACTGCCCAGTGCCTATGTGTCAGTGTGCCAGGGCACAGGGGAGCAGAGCAGGGCACACACATGCCCCTAGGCACTACACATGGCCCAGCCACTTGCTGGGCCTATTAATCCTTCACAGCAGTCCTTGGCAGGGTAATGAGCCTCGCAGGGTGGCAGGGAGCCCCCATGTGACGACCATGATGGGAGCCTACGGGAGAGTACAGAGGGCCACGGAAGACCATGCTCTCTGGGATCAGGGATGGTACTGTCTTAATTACCGTTCTAGTCCTGGTCCCCTTGGTGCTCTGACTGCACCCCAGGAGGTGGGACATATGCCCTGGGCCCCTGACAAACAGCATGACAACCCAGTCAAGGGATGCAGATCTGGCAACCCAGAGATTCTGAAGGGATGTGAAAAGATGCAGACTTTCCCTATCCCAGAGGTGCTTAACCATGGCTGATGGGAATCATAAGCATCACCATAAACAAGCAAGACATAAACAAGTCTTGGATCCACATTATAAAACTGGTTGACCTATTCACTTGATTTCACAAAAATCAGGAACTTTGTGTAAGTTTTGGGTTGTGATCAAATAATTATCTAATCAAATTCCCTAGGCTGGTATGCAATTACTAAAATCAACCGGGCCAAGAAAGTACAGGACTTTTAAAAAATATAAATATAAATAAAGTACTGTACCTCCAATGATGCCAACGCAAATGTAGAGGTAAATGATGGAGCTCCCAAAAGACGCAGTTACCATAGAGACCCCACACATCAGTCCACCCAGTATGACTACTGGCCGGCTTCCAAACCGAAGGACCAACCAACTGCTCAGTGGTCCTGCAAAAAAGAGGAGGAAGACAAAATGAAAGAGTGATTCAGGATGATCATATGTTACATTTCAATATAAACAGTTAGTTAGCAATTTATTTACACACTACAGGACCAGTTCTCACTCTGGGTCTGAAACAAGGGCAAAGGGACCACACAGCAGGTGATGGAACACCTCCGCACAATCGCATCCACTGCAAAGAAACTTCGGCGACTCATTATAGTCTCCCCTGATAATGTCAAATACTGCACTCAGTGATCAATCAACAATTAAACAGCCTTTTATATGCTGTCACTCTTCCCTTCATTCATAACCTTGCCTGAAATAGTGACATTGCACCACCAGTTCTAATGCAGCACGCCCTAATGAAAACTTGTTTTTTCACCTTGCTATAAAGACCACTCATTTGAATATATATTTATTTTACTCAATTCATATAGAAAAACGGAGAGGGCATCAATCAAACTAACATATGGGCTGCCATGATTATTGAAACATGCTGCAGCTTTTTAAGACAGCGGAGGGAAAGGCCTCTGTGTGGATGGTGATAATTGAAAACAGCTCAGTGAGCAGTAAGAGGATTACACCTGCTGTCTTTACTGTCTTCAAGAGCATGTTTACCATGGCTGGTGATTAATTTCTCAATACACAAGGACAAAAATTAATACTTAAATGAAACGTGTGTTGTCTTAAACTGAATAAAAACAAAACAATGTTCTGTATTCCTTCAAAAGTGGATATATTTATATGATTGTAAAGACCAGTCATGAATGATTTGAATGCCTGCATTCTTAATATTATTCTCTTAAGTAAGTGCTTTCACTTCCTTCATATATGGATTGTTCTGATGTCAAACATTTTGGTTTCCCATACTATACGTTGGCTTATATGTTTTTGGCTGCTTAGGAGGCAGAACTTAACAAGCTAACATCACAAATTTGACATATTATGGCTGCATAAAATTGTTATAGCTAGTAGCTTGAAGCTACTGTATTACTATACAATGGAGTCTGTTAGGATGTCACACTGCCTACAGGCTCATTTTGATGTCATGAGACTCCAGTCCATAGTAACCAAATGGTTCTCTTCCACAAACGAATACACTGTTAATTCAAGTTACAGGGCTACAAAATGAAATAAATCATATGATCTTCTTAGCAACTCAACTATAAAATGTATTTTAAAAAATAAAATTTTAAAAAGTGGAAAATTAGACATCTTCAGAAAACATCTTGTTTTGTAATACAAAAAAACACCAACAGTAAATCTTTAATATTTAGTGGCTAGAACCAGAAAATGTTCAGAAATGCATTTTTGCCTGAAAAACTATTTAAATGATAAACTTGTTGTTATGGTTTCTGTTGATCATCCAATCAAATAATCAACTGTTTCACTTTAAAAGTATAGTTTTAGAGTTTTGAGAAAAGAGTTGCACCCAATCTTTTTGTAGGTTACTTTCTCTCTGACTATAAGTACACCTTTAAAAGTGTCCCTATACATATAAACATGCATAAAAACGAATCACAACACAGTCATAATATTTTTTATTCGCTTTAATGCTGAGCTGTATAGAAACTGACTTCAACAACTGTATTTGCTATACCATTGTAACTACACTACATAAAATAAAAATATCCATCCCGATGTTTATACAGTTAACCAGGTGCCTGCGGGGGTCAGAGATAGATCATCTTTCTCTCTGTAGCTGTGTCACAATAGGGCATCTCCCGCACCACCACCATTTCTACTTCCATTATAACTTTATCATTCGGACTCCTTGAGTCAGAGGTTCTCTGAAAAGGCTGTCACGTCTCTCCCATGGGGACCTGGTGTCAGACCCCGGTGTGCTGAACCCTTCTCTGATATATTCCCCCTGTCTCTCTCCTCCATTGGGTGACATTGCTGAAGCCTTGCCAAGGACAATATGATAAAGCCCTGTGCCTGTGCTACAGTGGAGGGGAATATTTCACCAGTTAGGCCTCTCTGAGTTGAGTGCAGGTGAGTCACATACCCTGTTGTCCTATAACCTTGAAAACAGCTACTGATAAATTCATGTAGGCCTCCACAATACTTAGATGTTTTTTTTAATATAAATATAAATAAATAAATGAGATATAGAATTATTTTATATTATTTCTTTTTTCTTTACTTATTTATTTTTAAGTTATTTAACAAGTTTTCCAGTAGTACTCCAACTACACCAAATACCTCTAATATAAGACCAGATCAAACACATATTGAGGGGAAAAAAAGTCACTTCTGATTTCTCAGATTGTGTTTCTAAAAGTCGTGATCTACCACAAGTATTCTGTGTGCAAGGCGGATTTGTTTTGCAGACATTCACCCATGCATCACACAAAAATTGTATTCTGCAAAAAATTAGGGTTGAAATATTGTTGCAGTTCAACTGCTGAACCATCTAATCTAAAGGCAGAAGTTGCAGTTTTGAAGATAAAAAAAAGTTTTCTAAGTTGTACTAGGAAACAAACCCATCCCTCATTTGTGGCCAGTTCTTTAACTTACCAATGCTCTGTTGTGGTTTAAACAACTGTTTCCCTTTCACATATTTTATATCTGTCAACCAGCCGTCATAGATGCATCTAGTGCAGGTTTAGGAGAAACACAAAAGAAGACAAAACACTGACAGAAACTAACAAAGCTACAGTTGTGAAATTGTGACAACTATAAAATATGTGGAGGTGAACAGTAGGAATATGCCATTCCCGTCACAAAGTAAAATACTACAAATGTGAACTTCCATATTTAACTGGACAATGTAGCACCTTGCCAGATGACATAGCATAGAGTTCCAGCAAATATTTTGATGCTATGTTGGGGCACCCTATGCCGTGTCAATGGAGGAGCCCCATTCAAATGAATAAGGAGGCTGTGTTTCTTCAAGCAGTGTTGTTATCATCTTTCTGAACACATGATTTATCTGGGCACAAGACTGACAGGATCAGAAACAGGATAAAAATTATAGAAAATTCTATTTCTCAAATATTTTGTTTTGTTTTGTAAAAACAGTCAAAGCTGTTTGACTTCAGGGAGTAAGGATCATTATGAGTGACAGTGCCAGTCCTATTACAGGCAGCCAGTAGTGATTTTACTGTATCTTCTTCTGACATCTAACCACAATTCTATCTTGGCAAAACCGCTTTTACATGAAATTAATTGTGTGTTGAACCTGAATGTGAGGTGGAAAAAGTTAAACATATGAATTGTGCAGAATAAACAGTGTCAGTTTGAATAGCTAAATTCAAGTCAGGTGAGTAATAAATGTGCAACGTCATTCTTCTTATTAGGCAGTCTAACACTATTTCAGAGGGTACAGTAACTCATGTGAAGTCAATTTATTAATTATCTAGTCCAAATGAGAATACAGCACAACAGTTTTCTTTGTAGAGAAGACAGATCCCAAATAACTTTTTTTCCCATTTGCTATGAAACTGTTATTTACTTTTTGCCATGATGTCAGTTAATGATTAAATACATAGCACTGACTACTCACTCCCTCTCAGGAGGAATGTACATCTGCAGTCAGCTGGTCGATAGCTATAGTCTTTGTGGTGTGTTCAAGCACAACTTTTAACAAAACGTTTGAGAGCATTTGATCAGGAGACCATTATCAGTGATAGTTCTCGGAGGTGAACTTGGTGAGTCTGAGCCCTACGGTAACAAAATAAAATCCTAGGGGAGAGAACAAGAACAAGAGTGGAAAAAACAGCTCAGTCTTTGGTTAACCTGCGGGCTATTATATACGGGCCAATATAATTCTATAGTCATGTAAGAGTATTGATTTAGAGGTGATAGCCTGAAGGCATGTGACCTCAGTTCACTGAATTACAAACTGCTCTGCTGTAAATTTATTGTATTTATGGTAACCAGGTGGTATATTGATATATATCTGCTGATAAAAAAAAAATTAGCATATATGTGGGCTGATAAGTAACAAAGAATTGTAGTTAAGTTACATTTAAGGCAGCTGGTATCATTACATACGTTTTCTTTTGGCCCTGGGGAGTTTTCTTGCAAAAAACAAAAGTTATGTGAACATTCAGTGTTCCTCACCAAAATGTAATTCAATTAAATTTTATTTATATAGCGTCAATTCATAACAAACGTTATCTCATGACACTTTCCGTACAGAGCAGGTTTAGACCATACACTTTATAATATTATCTACAGAGACCCAACTATTCCACCAGGAGCAAGCACTTGGTGACAATGACACGAAAAAACCTCCTAATAATGTGTAATCTTGCAACGCAAAAACATATTAAATCCAGCATTGTTTACATCCATGTTTGCTAGATGGACTGCAGCAGATCTACACTGTGTCCCAAAAGTTCGTGCACCACAGAAAAAGTCAACTCAGATTGTGAATATTCAATAGAATGCATTTATTCAAAAGCCAGTGTATACCCCCCGCATCTTAGTTACTGCCCTCAGCCTGTCGGGCATAGAATGCACTAAGTTCTTTAGAACGGAAGGCTCAATGTTGCCCCACTTCCGCACAGCCCTCACATTGAGCTGCTTCAAGGTGGTAGGGGGTAGGCTATGGAAGACCCGACTGTTCAGGACACCCCAGCAGTTTTCAATCGGGTTGAGGTCCAGGGAGTTGGGTGGCCATTTCTCTTTGTACAGGAAGCCAGGAAGTTGCTCAGAACACCACTACTGAATTGTACAAGCAGTATGTGCAGGGGCACCATCTTGCACGAAGACCATTTTCGCACGCCTGTTGAACATCTTCCTAGCTGTGACGGGGCCCGATTTCTTCTTTCTGGTGAGTATGGGAAGTAGCACTGGCTGGAGAATGTTCTTAACATAATACTCAGCGTTGATGGTGGTGCCCTGGGGTACAACATGCAACTCAGACAGCCCTGAAGATGACATCTCCACCCAGATCATGCAATGGTTGCTGAACTTGACCTGTTCAGAAGGAGGTACATTCGATTGTCAGTGTAAATGCGGTCGTTTCTGCTGTTGGGAGTTGGAAATAAGTAGAGAGGGCACTCAGAGAAAACACGGTTTTCCCAGTCTCTCTGGTAATTTTAGCATACTTCTTTGCAAAATCAAGCAGCTTCCTCTTTTGCAGTTTGGTAAGGCGAGGAATCCGCTGTCTTCGGTATGCTCTCAGACCCAGTTTCTCAGTCAGAAAACGATGGATGGTAGATTCCAAGATTCTTCAGTCTTCGACTGAGTCTGCGGCAGGATCGGTGTCTCTTTCCCTTGGCCTTGCGGATGACGTCCTTGGCCCTTAAACTCAGAACTGAGGGGCGACCTACACGGGGCATGTCTTTAAGGGAATCACACTGCTGGTATCTCTGCCACCACTTCTTCACCCATCATAGGCATTGGCTTCAGCACGGACTTGAGGCTTTGAAAGTGCAGCTTTTCCAGATTTTTGTTTGGCATCATGGCAACACTACCAAAAAGGCTCTCTCAGTGACATGCTTCATGGTCAACCAAGAAATGTATAGGCCTATCACAAACAGATGAACTAAGTAAACAACCTCACAAAACCTGGCTGTCCAGGTACAACCCATTTTGGAGACAAACAGACAAAAATGTCGCCCATTGGGGTGCATGAACTTTTGGGAGACAGTGTACCTGTTGATCAATAATACAGGAAAGACTGCTGCATGTAAAAAACACAACAGGGACCTGCTCATAGACAAACAGCTCCATAGTGCTTGCAGAAGTCTGAAACTCTATGGGACATTTAAGTTCATTAAGAACATTAGGTTCTGTTTGAACATGCAAAAGCCTCACAGTGAACTTCAGTGTATCCAAATATGACC
The DNA here is from genome assembly GCF_000972845.2 of Larimichthys crocea. Taxonomy (NCBI): domain Eukaryota; kingdom Metazoa; phylum Chordata; class Actinopteri; family Sciaenidae; genus Larimichthys; species Larimichthys crocea. The sequence goes on along the minus strand of NC_040016.1, from coordinate 3,845,320 downwards.
TTGATCCAATCTGCCTATCTGGATACAAGACACTGGGTCTAAATAGGGCCTTACATAAAAAGAATGCATCTATATTCAAGACATTCAGGAGGGACCAGGTTTACAGAGAGTGGTCAAAGGAGAGGGTTCCATTTTAAATGTAAATCATGAATATCACATGACCCAAGATTCAGATTTGTTTTGTCAAATAACTATTTCAAAAGGTCAATAATTAACTTACACTACCTACCAATATTGAATGTAAACACCATCATGAAAGAGAGGGAGCATTATAGAACTAACTAATAGAAAAGATGCACAAAGCAATGTGTATACTAAAATAGACTGAGAGTGCATCGCCTTTTAACAACAAGTTCAACAAGCAGATGACTGAAAGACACAGGGCACATGTAATACACATGACAAAGACAAGCCAACAGTATAAAACAAACAAACTGTGAGATATCTGCTTGTTCACAGTGATGCTACTGATAATACTGATTACTTCACCATGTGGGTAGACAAATAATGACTGAATGAACTCACCGCCTGCATACATGACAGCTAGCATGATAGAAGACATCAATGCTATTTCACTGGAGCTGCACTCCAAGTCTTCTTGGATGTCATTGTAGAAAATGGAGAGGGCTTTGGGCATGGCGTAAGCAAATCCAATGGCAATGTGGGCCCCAAATACCACCACCCAGCCCCAACCACCATCCAGGGGCTTGTAGCCCAACTCATCATTTGAAGCAATGGGCATGTTCCTGTTCAAAGAGTGGAAAACATATATAACATTGTATTATCAAAACAATAAAACATATGGCGTAACATAACTGAAATGATTATTGGAAATGCTTAATTTGTATAAAGAACTAAGCGTTTTAATTGAAATGTACTGTCTCTGAACTTAATGTAAGCAAATCAATAGCCAAATTTCAAAATAAAAGTACGACAACTTAATCAAAGTTTCACTGTTTTCCGACGCTGTGAAAGGTTTGTTAACAGAGGTCTGTAAAGACAAAACGAGCAGTAATTTCATGATAAAAACAGAGCATGAGGATTTATCATCATTTTATCAAGCTCGAGTTCCCCACGAGGCCTGTAAATAATGAAGTTTAATAACGTTATTGTTCAGCCGAACACAGAGGTAACACGTGACGGTGTGTCTAATTAATGAGGCTCACAGCGTTGACAAAAGTGGGACATATGTCTTCTTAATGCGGTATAAACAAGAGAAGTTTGGGTGGTACTTGTTAGGTAGTGAGCCAGAGAGGTCGCATCTGTTGTGTCGTACATTTAACTACATTCACGAGAAAAACTACAAATAAAGTCCAGCGCGAGAGGTGCTCTGACTGAACTATTCCCTGTTCAATGTTTTTGAAAAGAAAACACAAAAAAGGAAGAGTGAGAGAGAGAAAGGGGGACAAAAAGAAAGAAGTCTCCCTGAGGTGGGGGGAGATAGTTTACACGTGGACAAAAATCGATAACTAGATAATACTACGTCAAAGTGCGGTGTTAAACCTGTAGCTTTAAAGGGCATTAACGAAACACACGCTCATACACATACTTTAGAAAGTCTCAGTGAAACTTACCTTTCATTGAGTGGCTGCTCAGCTCGTTTGTCTCGACTAAGTTAGTGACCAGCCTGCTACTTTATTTGACGTCTGGTCACGTGTCACCCCGGTGACCTGAGGGGGGTTTCCTCTCGGTTAGTTTGAGCATCATTAACATGTTCAGCTCACAGTCTGAGACTGTTACTACCTCCCACAGTTTACAGATAATTTGACTCACTCAGTACATCTCTATCTCTACAGACAGACGTGACTCACAATATACATATTAGGGGAGGAAAAAGGGAGAATAAATGAACAATTTTCACCTTTAATAGTTTTATTTTCAAATGATGTGCAATGTGAATTTCACAGTTGAGCTCAACCACCACTATAACCCAAAACAGACAAACCAGCGAAATAAAAAAAGAGGAAAATGCATGTAGAACACAATGGAATAGCACCCATAAGCGATGCATGTAGATGAACGGATGACTTATGTATTGCAGCACAACGGCCACCAATGCTTTAACATAGAGAGCAGTAATTCTTTTTCTTTAGCTTGTTGTATTGTATGACTGGTGTTTGAAAACGAGACGTAACAATGTAGTTACTTGATCTGTAATGCTTAGTTTCAGTGAGATGTTAAAAAGAAATATTACTGTACAACAGAAGGGAAGGGGGGGAAAAAAAAATCAAAATGTATCACTCGTGCAGGTAATCTTTTTTTTTTTTCCTCAACAGAGCACAGAGATTACTCTACCATAACTAAATAGGTAATTACATAAAGAAAAAGAAAACAAAAAGAAAAACAGCCACTGGAGACAAAAAGAAAATCACATCTATTTTTTTTTCAAGTTATAAAAGAAACTGAAGAGAAGTTTAAAAAACTGTGCAAGTACAGCAAACCTATAGTACAGTATATTACACATAACAAAAACATTTAAATACAGTACTGTGTATCAGTAGAAATCCTGAGAGTTCTCCGTTCCTGGTTCTCAAATGGCCGTCTGTAGACATGTGGATGAAGCTCAAACCTTCCCTCACACTTGATGAGGGCTGTTTTGAGGGCATTGTTTAAGCTGGGTTAGTTAAAAATCAGTCAACAGTGGATCTTCTCTTGGAGAAGTTATATCCTCATGTCCTTACTGAATCGGACTCTTCTGGTATTAGTTTTCCATGAACATCTCTTTGATGATTGATTGCTGTGTGGTTACTAAAACTTTTTTTCTTCTCATAGTAGAGGGACACTCTTTGTTGAGATAAAAGGAAATGTGTAGTGCAAAGATGACACAGGAACCTGCATGAGGAAATCGACGGCACTGAAAATGTCACACTTTCACAGGGAACGCCACTCAGTGGTGGTATTAATTCTTCTATACAAGATTGTCAAAAAAAAAGAAAAAGGAAAAAAAAAAAAAAAAGCAGCACCAACAATTTGTGTCCTCTGTGTGATGGCGTGAAAAGACGGATTCATGGCTGTTAGATGAATTAGCACACAGCCTGGGCCACCCTCACTTGTTTATAGTCTGCTTGTTCAGGAGGGTGCTTCGTAAAGTGTGCAGCTAAGGACCACTGAAGTGGAGAGTGATTCAGTGCAACGCTGAGTAAGACTTTTCAGATATTCTTCATCAGGAGAAACAGTTTTTGATTCTGATGCCCCTTTTCAAGACACAGGCACATTGGCATCCCAAATGATCTGCACTAAATTACGCATCACTTCAAGCCTGCACCAATGCAACAGCCACACAATCATTATTGGAACTACCGTGATTCTCACTAGCAGAGACAAGCACACGAAACAATTAATGCACTTTTACTAAGGTAATATAACGTAATATAGCCTAATCACAGTTCCATGACTTATTGCTACCACAAAATTATTTTCAATGTCCAGATCAACTCTAACAAGACCTCAAATGCTTTTCTTTTTTTTGGCATTTAAGAGGAAGGCTCTTTCAACCTTTTTTCAAATAATTATCATCCGATCGAAAAACAACCTCAACAGAGCTCGACGCTGAGCTTTTCACACAGTTGCTTAATCAACACGATGGCCTGAAATGTCCCTTTTCGCCTAATCAAACATATCTGAAGTTTCTGAGGTAAGCCTGTTAGTTGGTCTGAACTTTCCACTTAGTGTTGCCACAAATTTGACTCCGTCCTTATTTCTCCAATGTGGAGAGTGAGTACTCTTTTAAACATTTCACTTAAGTTGTCTGCGCATGTGACACAAAATGGACGCCAACTCAAACGAGTCAGAGGCACGAGCCCCCCCCCAGCCACGCAACTGGAATCTCAAACAAAACTTAAAAATAGCTCGGAAGCCACACATAGTGTATTGTTTGACACACTGACGCATGTGAAGGAAGAGAGGGCCATAAAAATATCATACAAGCTTCAAGCTTCAAAAACACTAAGGTAATGTAAATCACAAGCACACTTCAAATTAGAACTCCTCTATAAAATGAGCCAAAAAGAACACAGAAAAAAAAAAATGAATGAAAAAAAAAAAAACACACAAACCTCAGAGCCAGCAACCTACTAATGAGCTATGGTACTCATATTACCCGTATGAATATATAGTTTCTATAGTTATTTATAATATATATATCTATTATATTATATATATATATATATATATATATATATATATATATATCCACGCTGACACGTAACATCCATATCTCAAGAGGGCACTTCTATCTTGCCAACACCCTCATTCGCATGCTTATCATCTGTAAAAATCCTTACCTATAATAAGTATCTAAAACAAAAATAGAACATGGCTCAACAACAAGCAAAAAATAGGATAATTGCACTTATGATTCATTGTACGGTTCTGTTAAACAAGCATCAGTGTGGGTAGCTGGTGCCGTCTGGGAAAAAAAAAAAAAATACTGCAATCTTTAAAAGCACCCCCATTTTGATCATGTTAAACCAAAGCTTGAACGACTTAAGACTTAACCAAAGATGGTCCTTATGGCGCACACCCAAGGTAACACCAGGCACAAGGCAGGCAGGACCACACTACTCCTCTCTGCCTCATAGATTGGGTTCACAAAACCAGCTATCTCAAAGCACTTTCTGTAGACACTGTGGGTAAAGTTTGGCCACCACACATTCAAAATGGCGACCTAAATCCCAGAGGCGGTCAGGTGTCTCGTAGACTTTGGTCCATATGTCTGCATCGTCGTCGTACTGGTAAAGGGAGTTCTTGCGGCTGGTACGAAACACGTGCTCCTCCACCATGACCTGTGTGGCTCGTACAAACAGGTGGAGCTTGCCCTGCAGCAGCATGGCCTTTATGTACGGGCTTGTGGCTTGGTCAAAGGGCAGATCTCTCTTGCGGCTCCACGTGTTCTTCTCAATGTCGTAGACCTCCACAGTGAAGGTGCGCTGGTGGTTTCTGCAGATGCCAGCTATGTAGTAGATGCAGTTTTTATACAAGGCAGCCAGACCCTGGCTACGGGGGACACTCATCGGGGCTAGGTGACTCCAATAGTCCTTACGGGGATCGAAGCAGAAGAAATACTCGCCTGCAGAAAACAGAAATAGAATTTAGAGCTGTGGTTTTAACATACTTGTTTATATACAATTTATTTGTCTAAATATCTACATGTTTTCTGATAGTTTGTATGGTTACACTTAAGCTACATGAACTCACCTTGGAGGACATAGATGCGATCCCTGTACTCCACAGCACTGTGAAACTCCATGGCCACTGGCATAGGACTGACTGCTGTCCAACAGTTGTCCCTGGCATCATAGCACTCTACTGACTTTAATGCATTCCTCCCATCGCCTTCATATACTCTGCCCCCTAGTGCATAAAGCTTCCCACAGCAGTGCACAAGCCTGCAGCCTATCCTCGCTCTCAGCAGAGGTGCACGTGGAAGCCATCGATTGCCTGCGTGTTCGTACTGCCAGAAGTCGCTCTCTGCCCGATGGTCTATGGACACCTCACTGTTGCTCGGTCTGTAACCACCGGCAATGTAGATGTCATTCTCCGAGGAAACCAAGATGCCGACCTCTCGGAGATCATTGGGTGGTTTGCAGAGCTTGAACACCCTTCCTGTCGCTGTGTCCAGGCAAGGCACCGTCTGCTTCTTCCCTGAGTGTTTGTGAGCGGCGTCAAAGCAGATGACCATCTCAGAAGCAGTCATACCCAGGCGTTGCGGGCAACCATTGGTGCCAGTGAGGCGGGCTTTGGCCTCAACAGGGTCCTTAGACAGGGAAAGGGCACAAGCGAAGGGGGCAGGTATCCGACTGAGGAATGCCTCATCCAGCAAGGGCAGACGGATGCATTGAGAAAAAACCTCAGCTAGGTGGGCCTCACGACCGGCCAGATCATGCTCCAGCCAGCGGACAATGCTTTCATAGACATGCTCTTCTTTCTCCACGTTGAGGTCATCATTGTTCAAAATGCTGACAAGCTGCTCCTTGGTCATCTGGAGGAACTCTTGCTCCCATGACACACACAAGAACTACCACAAAAACAGCAAAAAAAAAAAAAAAAAAAATCACTGTTACTAGACCGGAACAAAACAATGTCTCTGGATGAAGGTTTTTGAAAAAGTGGAATGAAGTAGCAGCAGGCACAATTATTAAATCTCAGTGCAATTAACTGTTAAAAAATCTAACCTGTGCTCGTGTTACTGACCTTCTTGCGGATATAGTCCTGAGAGCGCTCCCTCAGTTCCTGGTGTCCATAGGCATCAGCAAACATGTAGACCCCAATACAGTTCTGGGGGTCAAGTCTGCTGATCATGAACTGGGCACACTGGTCCTGCAAGGCAGGAATCTGGAAAATGCTGGCTGCAGTGAACAGGGCCTGGACATTGGACTCAGAGAGCGTGACCCTGGATGTGTAGGCATAGTCTAAGACGAGGTGCATGGATTCAGATTCCACCCCAACAATTCTGACCTCACGCTGGCTGCTCTCTGTAAGGCCACTGGTGAACATGGACCTGGTGGTGATGGTGGAGAAAACACAAATGCTATATTAATTAGTTCAGCTCATGCAACAGATGCAACATGATTCAATCATGCTCAAACATAACAAGGAGGACTGAGCAGCATATTCTAACATTTAGCCACAATCTTTGACTTCAAACATATCCTACCTAAAATACGGGCTGATTGCTGCAAGGACATTTCGATGACATGAGAATGTCTTGCCATGGTCCACTTCTACAACGATGTCTGTGAGCTGTGCTTCATCATACAAGGCTTTGAGCTGCTGAAGGATGTTACAGGCATGAACAGCATCTACCCCGTTGTAGTTGGTGCTCGGAGGTGTCCCATTTTGTACTTGTAACAGCTTCCCTACCTCTGAACAACACAGCACAAGGAGAGGGAGAAAAGGGATTAGATCACCATAAGAAAGTTTAGAAACAGGGTGGACTTAACACAAAACACTGAATCATACTCCTAAAAAAGAAAAAAAGATTTAATATCGAGTCATTTTTAATTCAGTTTTAATTCACCTTTATTTCATTCTGCAGTCGAATGAAAAAAAAAGAAAAATCAACATAGACTGACATTTTAACAGAGCACAAGATGAGCAGCAGATGAAACAGTTTGAGTTGACATGAAGGTGACTATTTAAAATGCTGACAATAGTGATCACACATATATAATATATATACACACACTGTATACACACAATACCAAAATAAAACCAAAAAAATGTTTACAGTAAGTGAATGCTTGCAGACTGTATGTATATATTTATTTATTTGAGACAGTATATATTTAAATGGGATAGGTTTATAGTCTAGTTTTAAAATATATATCTCAAAAATCAATGCTCATATCAGGAAAAGGAGTTTCTACTACCACTTCTAATTATGACTGTGGCAACTACAAAACCTTCTCATCGACTTTCCTCGTTTTTTGTTTTTCTTTCTACAAGTGCTTTATTCTAACTTTGGGTCAAAGTTGTTCACAGACCGACTCAACACGGATTATACACATGGGCCTGTGAACTCGTGGACTGAGTGTTGTGTCTGCAAAGTAAACAGGCTTATCATCACAAGTTATCCAGGTGTCACTCTAACTTGATGCCTTCTGAAATGTTTCACCACGGTCTTATATATTCTCAGCCGCCCAAGAGCTCAAACTTTTTTTTCCCCAGCCAAAACACAAGGTGAGCGACGCTGACTCGTTGACAGGACAAAGGCTCGCGATGAGTGAATGGCAAACTACTGTCTCGCCAGGTGGTAGCTAGCTTGCTAACACCTCTCATCATGACTGCAGCAATAAGACGGAAAGCCAACCTGATCAACGCAGACCATTTCAAACTATTTCTGTGTGATAGTTTCGTCGGAGTGTTGAAATAACACAAAACAGCACTGCTCGCGTAAACGTTAGCTTGTTGACATGCAGGCTTAACTTTTAGCACGGAGCTAATGTTAGCAAGCTTTCCCTGACACAACATTTCAGATATAAAAGGCGATAAAACTCAAATGCTACCGGCGCTAACGTCCCCGACTCAAGAGGAACATAACAATATCAAGCGACGTCTGACGTCTTACTGTTGGTAACGTTACGCGTAATTAGCACTTTGTCAAACCTTTTGTCTCTTGTCATAACAAGTGTTTACACAATCAGCTGTGGGCAGCGAGCTAACCGGCCGAAAGTTAGCCGGGCAGCTAACGTTAGCCGCACAGCGAGGCTAACGATAAGCAACACTTTGAGGAGTCGCTCAGAGGCGGACCTGAACGCAACATGTCATGACTCTGTCCGTCAGTCTGTAAGACTACACCCCGCACACGCGTACACACACATATTATAACTTTAAACGGCCTCATTTGAGTCTGATTACTACGCGAAACAATGAAGATTTTTTTTTGCTAACCTCCACTGGCAGCCATTCTCTCCGGTCTCTATCTCGGGACCGAGAAACGTCAGCGAGTGCGCAACGGAGCCCCGGAAACAAGGAGCCAGCCAATCACAGGAGGCGCCCGGATCTCACAGCCAATCACATTCATTTCAATCTGAAATAGTAAAAAAAAAAAAAAAGTTGATCGCTTGCATGGGCAAATTACACACACTGACGGAATTACATTCAACATAATCAGCGAAATAAATCAAAGCAGTCCATTGAAACAGGTGGATACGGAGTTATACTAAGCAAAGAGGACGCACGAAGCAGAGACCCGAGCACCTTTGGGCATTGTAGGCAGACATTACTCTCCGGGAGGAGTCCATTTTCTTTGCATTCGTCCCTATACTGTGATTTAGGGGAGGTGGTACTGGAGATAAACATACTAAAGTATGGGTCAAAACAAAAAAAAAAGTTAAACATTGTCTTTCCAATCATTTTATTATAATGTTTTATTAAATTAAAATCAATCTTGCAAGTAAGTTTTTAGGACTGAAATGTCCATTTTCACATATAAAAAAATATAAAATCAAGAATAAAACACTTGTGACAGTGTATTAAAAAGACTTTGTCTTTACATTCTATAAACAATAACTTTGTGCATGTAACAAAGAGGGCTCAGTATTCTAAATAAAATACAAAGTTAAAGGATACTTTTCTCATGATGCAGTAAAAGAAAACCATCCATTATCTGTAACTGCTTATCCTTATCCTGGAGCGTATCCCAGCTGACTTTGGGCGAGAGGCAGGGTACACCCTGAACAAGTCTGAAATAAACATAAAGACCATAATCAAGAAGTGAATAGTGGCACCATAAATATGCCATGCACTTTAATCATGGCAGCAATAGGCCTACATTTCCTTTGAAAGGCATTTGCCATTGGAGATAAAAGACACATTGCAAATAAATAACACATTCAACACAATTTGTATGGGTTATGAATGCACATGATCTTGCTTTAAAGGTCAACACAAACCTCAAATGGGAAAGTACAGGCTCTGTATGCATATCACACACATGTCACATGTTCTCCTCAGTGCCAGGCAGTTGTTGGGGTGGGTTGATTTGATTTTTAAAACCACATGAAAAAAAAAAGTCTTCTGGTCCAACAAAACCATGACAGGCATGACTTTTAATTGTGATTCCAGTGTGAGGCAAAATTACAGTCTTAACTTTCACTGCACATTCAACAACATTATACTATAAATCTTTCTCTTACTTTCGGTAGGGAACTGTTTGGATAACTGCACATATTTAATTGATGAAACAGTCAGTGATATTAAAATCAATCCAGTTAGTGTATTTCAATGATTAAAGAAAAGTGAGAGTTTCTCATCCAATAGCAGAAAATTCATACTGAATGGTGGAAAACCCACAGAATTTGTTATGAACGTTGCCATGCACGCTGACATCTATATTCATATTCACATTCTTTTGTTAGATCACATGTTTTCATATTATTGTTGGCCTTAAAGTATCAGTAAACGTAACTGTATTTTATATTTCCAAAGTTGAATAGTGTTTAGGTAGGTTCATTCAGCCTCGTATCCTTACCTTGGAGAAGAAAGAGAAATTTTGAGTAGCTGTGACAGTGGACAGAAAATGCCCTCTGGTCATATCAAGTCAGTGGATATGGACTGTGGAATTTTCCTTAATTATTCATTTCATATCCAGTCTGTTGTGACCTTGTCAGAGCTGACAGTCACGCAGGTGTCACAGGTTACATACAGATAATGAATGAGGCTTGACAATGGCATAAAATGGAAGAGTACTGACAAATAATATTTAGTTTCAGGCCACAGCTTTGTTAGTTACAGTTGGCAGCAGTACGTCACAAGTACATTTTAGGCCAACATTTTAATCATAATGTCAACAGGTCAACAGTACACCATAACATTACTCACTTAAGTAGACATATAGAAATACGTATGTGTTAACAGAAACAAATAAGCAACATTATTAAATCTCTCCGTCCAAAGGGAAAATAGTAAGATTGAATATTAATAATTGCTACAGGAAACATTCATTTTTAATCTACCAATTAAGTCAAACTTGAATGTTTAGTTTGAATTCTCTGTTATTATGTTGATTGCATACTTCAGGGTCTTCACACAAACTGTCACCAGTAATGAAGCAGTGCCCTTTGTAACCATGGCAGTTGATAATTCATTGTAATTTGACCTCTCTATCAGAGGCCAGTTAGGAGTTTTCTCTGCGGTGGGTCTTTTGATGTTCACAACATGTGGCAGCACCTGCAACCTTGTGCTATCAAGAGAAACAGACTAATTGCTGTTTATTGAACACTACGATTGCCATGTAATTCCCATGTATTAACGTGCCATCATTTAATGTCTGCTGCTTTTCATTTAGAATTAATTTATTAATGGATTTGTAAAAAATAACTATAGCAGCCTGTCTGATGATGTTAAAGTTTAGCATGTCTTTTGAATATCAAAAACATTAGCCTGCTTGCTGCTGATGTTTTTACATGTTTTTCTTGATAATGTAATATTTGTGTTGCTAATTTCCAATTCAGTTTAAGCAGTTGTCTCTTAATTAATTGTGTACTGTTTGGTACCAGTTGGGAAACATCAGCTGTAAAGCTTAAAAAATATGACTGATTTATTTTTTATTTTATTTTCCTGTTTGTTAACCCAGAGTTCCAATGTTTTCAACTCTTATTATTTAGCTTAGTTTACCTGCTTTCACTAATTACACTGATACCTCAACACTTCTGCAACTCTCCCACAACTCCCACTTGTTCATATACAATTTACTCCAACTGCTCTCATCCTGATGCTTAAGTTTTTACACATAAACTGACACTTCACTCTCCTTCTAGACTGAAATTATAGATTCTCAGCAGCAAGTTTATTTTAACATTTTAATTTTAAATATTTAACTAACAGTATTGGCAGTATATGTCAGTTTCTGTGTTCCAGAAACATCTTCTAATGACTTGTTTTGTCTAACCAACAGTCTAAAACCCCTAAAACATTGAATATAAGAATATATTTAATAGATAAAAGCAGCAAATTTTTACATTCCCCAGCCAAAGTGTTACACCAGATTTTAGTGTTCTCCCACTTGCCAAATCCCACTTTAACCCCTGGCTATGTGTCATAATGTACACGATTACCAAAGACAGACAGTCAGCACTTCAGTTTTTCTTTTCAAAGTCATCTGCCAGAGTACACAGCCAGAACTTGAAAATGTATCACTGTGCAACTATTTATTATATAGACAGCACCGGAGGTCTTACAAGTAGTTGTAGCTGTGGTACAACAGAAAACTACCAGCACCAAAGTAACTATTATCATAAGCACTGTACATCAGGATTAACTTTGACTCAAGCATGATTAATCAGACACAAGGTGTTTAAGGATGTAGTCAGACCCGACACTAGCATTTGATATTAGGCCCATATTCTCATCTGGATTATTTTTAGCAGTGTTTGCCGAATGCAGAGTGTTTTTTATCTAAAGGTAGTACCTTTACTGCCAGTGCCATTACCAGTGCTGTGCAGGCTGGAAATGCACTCTAACACTGCATAACACTGTAAAATGACAGAAGGAGAGACAAATAAAAGTACAACTGCAATCTAAGCAATCGATTTCTTCTTTTTTTTTTCCAATTTCTTCCCATTCAGCCACAGTGTGGCCTGTGAAATTGGGCCTAGCTACTGTTGAATGAGAAAAAAAGGGCTTCCTGTGGTTGCTGTTATTTGATGATAGCTCTGGTTTCTGTTTACCCATCCACCTTTTTGATACATTGAAACTGATCACCTGATATCTGCACTTTCTCTTTTATCCACATCTCGCACAGAATTGTCACAGCACTGTGAAAGAGAAATGTATTATCATTATAGTGTGCATTCACAATATGATACTGGTTCAACCGGAAAAACCTCAGGGATGGCTGCAAATTAGAAGCAGTGTCTCTAGAGAATAGGAATGTGTGTGATCATCTTTTGCTGCTCAGATCCAGAAAAAATGGTTTTTAGTCCAAGTATATGTGTTATTATTAAGTTTTAATAGAAGTAAATCTTTTGATTTATCTAAACAAATAATTGTATTTATGAGTCTTTGTGTTCCTGTGTTTGTGTGTCTTCATGTTCTATATGTACACAAGGAAATGGTTTTCTTTCTTAGTTGTCAGTCTGTTTCTTGTAGTCTCTTGAGAAGGTGGGATTGAATTGCAGAACAGGAGAGGAAGAGAAGACGAGATGGGATGCATGAAGAATAGGAGGCAGGGGGTGTAATTGTAGTTTAAATGTGTGTTTTTGTCAGAGATGGAGGTAATGGGTTATTATATGCTTCCGGGGGCCTGTGGAAGAATGCCTGCAGATGTTGTGAAGAGCCATGGGCTCCCCTACCCCACCACCCAGGAGGAGAAAAATAGGAGCACTATGGGTAGCTGCTGTAAATGCAGACGTGAAGGCCCTTCTCCATGTTTAAAAAGTCCCTTTTCTCGTTCTTTTTCCTCTTACTTTCTTTCTCACTAACCCCACCTGAGGAGCTGATGAGCAGATGGTCTGAGTCTCCCCAAAAGCACCTTAATTTCCACACAATCCCACGCTAGCAACACAAACTGCTGACAAAGTTGTTTACTAATGGCTGTTGTTTAACTGTTAGCTGCACAACTCCAGATTTAGAATTTTTTTTCTTGTTTTGTTGAGGGTCTTTTATTGTCAATCCATCAGGAAGTGGACTGAAATAGGTTTTTTTATTTTTTTATTTTTTATTTTTTTTTAAGTTTGTTAGCTTAGCTTAGCACTAAGACTGGAAACAGGGAAAACAGCTAGCTTGTCTCTGCCAACCATCAATTCTAAAACTCACTGATTAATATGTTATATCTTTTCAATTCACCATTTTACATGGGAAAAGTCCTGACTATCCTTTGACCATAATCAGGAACTATCCAAAGTCCCATGTATAATCCTCAATAACACAGTAAAAGCTGTTTTACACTTCAGTTTTCAAAGCAAACAAAATATAAAATATTTGTTAGTGATCTTAAGAGGTGCTAGTGAGTGGATTTTTCACGATTTCCTTTGGACAAACCTCAGGCTAACTGTCCAACTGTTTCCAGTCAATGTGTTGCTAAGCTAAACAGCTGCCTCCACCTACATATTTACTGTGCAGACATGAGTGGTATCATTTAACGTTATTCATCTAGCTCTTGGCTAGAAAGCGAGTGAACATATGATGTTCATAAATACACGTCAGTGAGCCATAGAGTTGGTGATGTTTTTTTGTTTTTTTTACCCAGGCTAGGACTGTTTGTCGTTTTTTTCAGTCTGTAGGCAAAGCTTACTGTAGAAAGCAGCTTCCTATTAAAGACAGAGGTTTTCTGTGGAAAATATTGAATTATTCCTTTTTAAATAGTTTGGCTACATATTGTTTAGCTCACAGCAAGCTTTATTTCAGTAAAGGGGTTGAAAGGTATGAGATAAACATTTATATTTACAATTTAATAAGCCAACCTTGACACTGCCAAGAATTCCTCAAGACTGAATTCATTTGAGGAAAGATAAGACTGTACAAGTATCAGTTTGCTGGAAGCTGCATGAGTATTATCCAATCTGTGGGTGGTCCTGTCGTGTGGTGATAATAACCATTCATGCTTTCATAGTTTTCAGATGGAAGGCAAACTTTTGGTTTAGCAGAGATGAGCCCCAAAAGGAAATGTCCTCTCATGTTGAAACTGTGTTGAAAATGTAACAGTGTTGATATCACTGGATCAAAGCTCATGTGTTTTGATCTGTCTGCCAAAAAACCACAATGACTAGCAGGAGGCCGAGGTTCACATTGGCTGTAACTTTGGGGACAGTTTCAGTAAAGCTGCTGCTGGGTGACCGTGCATCGTCTGCCCTTCAAGTTGTAAAAGCAAACAAATAAGGCTGTGCTGCCTCCCACTGTGAGGTCGACTCATTTGTTCCACTTGTCCGGCTGATGGATTTGGTTTTATAAAATTTGGCTTTTTTTAGCCTCCCGCTAATTAGTTAAGGGAGGGGAGAAAAAAATGCACTCCGCACATTTTGTCCAATTTGACTAGCCTCTTTTTTTTTCTCCTTCTAAATTGTCCTCCCGTGGTCTTCTTCACAGACCTGTGCGTCCACAGCATGGCTGAGCTCTCTCTGTGTCACGGTCAGCCAGAGTGGCCGGGAGGCTCAAGACACCCAGCAGGGAGGTCTGGAGCTCTAATAGCAGAATCGGATTAGAGGACTCCCCTGGTGAGTGCCGCCATGCACCCGTGTGCAAATGCTTTGCCTGTCATCAATATTGAGGCAGCGGTGCGGTGAGATCTATCAGCAAATCCGATTGCACGCAGAGAATTCAGAGGTCCCAGTAGAAAAGGCTGGCATGGGCTTTTTTCCCCTCTCTCCCACTTTCCTTTTACATTATTTCAGGCCCCAGGAGAGAATTCTCCATCATGTCAATGTAATGTAGCACACAGAGGCAATCATGCAGCCTCTCTGGCCTCAGGGCTGCCTGCTCGGAGGAGAAAATGCAACTTTAGCACTTAATCATCTCACCCATAGCTGCCGCACCAGTCTATGGGAAGGTTTTCCACACAATATGAAACCAGATCCCTCACGGTGGGCATGCTGTTGTGTATCTCCCATGGTTGGGGGGCTTCACTCCTCTATTTCCTTTCTTCCCATTTGAGGATCAGCAGATACGCTGCCTCAGACCTGTGCTTATATGTCAATTCAGCCCATGCGGAAAAAGACCTCAGTTGGACGCGATGTTACCTGCCGACACCTGCTGAAACATTTGGATTCATGAATCCCATCTCCTCACTGAGGAGTGCACGGCAATCAGAGTCATTCTAGTGTGATCAATGCCGCGCCACTGAGGAGGGCCATGCATGCCAGAGCAGAGTGATGTGGGGCTTCATTGATATTAGCTTACATGCATACCAGACATTACTGTTTCATGTTTCAAGGCTGCAGAGTTCACATTTGATAGGAAACAGATACAATACAACCCTTGTGTGTTTGTCCAAGGAAAGCAAGAGACAGAAAAAAGTAATATGTGTGTATGTACATGCAAACAAATGAACTAGGAGGTGTGTGTATTATCAAGTGATTGATTGGCTCAACGCATGGCTCCAAGGGAAGACATAGGGAGAGGTCAAACAAGACTGTTCCAAATAGACCTGTCGGAATCAGCCTCGGGGAGGCCTAACTGGTTAGACAAGGGCAATACTTTTTTACTGCAAGTGCCCTTGCTTTACTGTGTGTGGACTGGACAAGCCCATGTATTATTCACTGGTCTCACTGGGTGATAAATGGGAGACCTCCATTCCAGAAGCAGTGGAATATTCACCAGTGCTTATCTCTTTTAATCCCATGACCGCAGGCCAAGTCACTGAATTAGTGGGCAAGGCATAACAGTGCTGCTTAAACTGCAGGGGCAAGGTTGTTTAACCAGGAGAGTCATCCAAAAGCTATTTGTTTGATAAATAAGCTTGTTGATGATAGCCGACCGTGTTTATAAAGCATATTTAAAAGGAACACATGTAGGATTTATGCGAAAGATAAATTGCAGTTATGGCCGTACACTGTATATTTTGTAGAAACACTTTTTTAAACATCTGCACTTTTATTTATTTCCCCTCGCGGCTGCATTTGATGAACAACATGAAAGCGGCGCATTAGAGCATTTGCGAGTGGATGGTTGTATTTTTAAATTATGCCATCAAAACAAATTTTATGGCAATATGTTAGTGAATAATTCAAGTTAAGTCGCCGTTCTCTCTGTGATTTGTTTTTATTAGAATACTTTTATTCAGGTCTATAAAAAGCTAAACTCACACTTTCAACTGAAAGCAGGACTTTTTGGGGAGTCTGTCATGACATGTGCCTAATAACTGATATTTTTCTGACCGCTTTTGTGTTTGCATAAACGTGTCATGTACTATACTGTGCAGGCTTTAGTCCAGATTTGTACAGTTGTCATTGTTCTGAACGTTCTTCCTCTCCACAGGTTATATTTACCTACATGTCACTATGTTTTAACCAGTAACCAGCAGAAGTATTCATATATTTAATTAAAGGTTAAAGTCTTACTGTCAACAAATCACATCCAAAGACAAAAACAAACCAGTGTTAGTCAATCTCTGAGTACTTTCTGTGGCTCTCTGTTATTTCCTAAAACACCTGGGAGCTGTAGTCTTTAGCAAATGTTATCGAAACAGCAGTGAACAGTGCATTTGTTGAGAATGATTTGCAGCCATAGATTAATACACATTTCATGCTCTAATGAGTATTTACAGCAGCGGAACTGGGATTGACTCAAAATCAACTACAGTTCCCATTTTCCAGACAGTCAGTGCAACAGCGTGTATCACTTTTTAATAGCTTGTGGACAACAATTGAATCCTATAATCCGGACCTTTAAAGGACCAGTATGGCATCTAGGAGTATAAGTGTTGACTGCAACTCTCTCACCTCGCCCTTCCTGCTGTGAAGGAGAAACAGCAAAAAGATGCAAAACACCCTATAGAGAGTTTGTTTGTTCCAGGCTACTATAGAAACATGGTGGACTCCATGGAAGAAGACCTTCAGCATATGTAGATATGATAACAAAAACAAAGTACTCTTATTATCAGGTGGTTAAACATCAATGAAAACATACTACTGCATATTATATTCAATATCTGCCATGCAGAAGCCTCTAAATTTTACACACATAAAATTAGCTACAAATATTGTATAGCATAAATAAATAAAAGCATTCAAATTAAAATCAGTATTTTGCAAATCTTTATCTACAAAATAACAATAAATGTAGGAAAATACTTAATTAAAGTATGAACCCTTAAAAATTGCATTATAGTGTGTGTATCCCTGCACTAGTGTGAACACCCTTATAAGTTGTAGGCTTAATCCATAACCCTTTCATTCAAACACAAACGCTGATAGATTTTTTTTCTACAGTTTCCTTTGGAGACTACAACTCATGTTGCAGACATGATTCCCCGTTCTCCTCAAGCCCTCCCCTCTCATATCACAGCTATTTGGAAGAAGCAGTATAGTACAACTACACCATCAGCCTTTGTTTTCCCCACACAGAAACTGGATGTCTGCCACGGAGCTTTCTAGAATACTAATGAGGGTGGTTAGCGAGTCAAAGTTACTGACCTGAGGTGTCGGGATAGAGCGCAGACCAAGGAATGGTGGGGCTGAGTGCAGCCAGACACCGTCTGCCACAATAAGACTGGAAATGTCAGAGTTTATTACCTCTGGCCTGGCTTGCCCTCAGTCGGTCGGGACTCATAGCAAACTCATGCCTCATTTGTCCTATTATGGGGAGTTTTTTGGGACGATGAAGACGAGCACAAAGATTTTGTTACACTACAATCACTGCAGCAAGAGTGAGATGTTTTCCATTATATCTCTCTGACTGGAGACATGTCACTTTTTACATCTCTTGAAAGGCATACCATAGTTTCCAAGGGACATATTACCTGTCACCCTGACACAACTCCACCAGTGTGTGTGAGTGATGTATAATTAGGTGTTCAACCCCAAAAGAAGCCTCTACACCCCTCCTCCACATCAGGGATAAGCGTTAGTGGAGAGGGAGGATTTGAACAGCCTGAAGAAGCGGTGTCTTTTTCTCTGTCTTCGCTCATCTCTCCCTTCACCTGCCCTCCTCTGTCTTGTTTTTTTGTTTCATTTTGCCGCTGATTATGTTTCTGTCAGCCCGTATCTTCCGTTTTCTCTGCCTATCGTCTCTCACTCTCCCAACTTTTCCAACTTCATTTAAATTCTGTTCCACCTCCTTCCCTCTCCCTCTCTCCCCCCGTCTCTCCACAGGTGGTGAGGCCAGGAGAAAGAAAGAAAGAAAAAAAAAACAACAGAAAGAAGTAAAAGAAAGGGAATGATCCCCCTTTTCTGCCACGCATGCCTTAGCATGAACACTGTGAGGGTTAGGCTTGTCAGGCAATTAATGTGGCTCTTCATGGCTATGAGGAGCCTCTCCATTATAAAACAGAGCCTATTCATGAGCTAAGAGATAACCCCCTTCATTTGTATCAGGGAGAGAGTAATTACCCCCCATGCAACTAATTTATCTCTGCAGCCACTGATTCATTCTCTATGTGGCAGTCTGCTTAAGGAGGCATCCCGCATTTTTATCTTGACTTCATACAAATATGGAGAGAGAAAATATCCGATTCCATGACCACAAATTTGTATCAAATTTCCCTGCTAAACCAGACCTGGACCGTATGTGCAGTGATTCATGCATTTGGTTAAATGTAATTTAAATACTTCCTATTTCACTAAAACATATTTTAACATGACAGGAGATAATAGATAAAAGAAATAAACACAAAAAAAGTGACTTTTTAGGACTAAAAAGTTCCAAATTGTAATCCAAACAACAAAGAAAAAAATACGCATTTTAATTGAAAAAAAGTTTCAAAGAATGACAGCATTATGTCATGAATAAACAGCAACTGAATATATTTTATACACTAATTTTTGTTTTTGTTTTATATGACAAGGATAAAATTAACCCAATATTTTGAGTCATAGTGCCAACTGTGAGTTATTGGATTCTTTTTTTTTTTTCTCATCTGGAAGTCCGACATGTTCATAATACACACTCCCCACCTTCATAACTTGAAGTGTTTCCTTCATTTGTGTTTCCATATAACAATATATTGTGAGAAAAAGTGTGCTCTGATAGGCTTAAATTGAACAATTACTGAGTAAAAATGTTTGCATGAAGCAGCTATTTGAAAATACCCAAACTATCAAGTGTAGCTGGGTTGTTATCTGTGAAAGAGCAACATTGCCATCTATCACTGAGAAACAGAACTGCAGATAAAACACATGAACTGACAGCGAGTTCCTGAAATCAGGTGTTTTACATGCACACAGATGAAGGTAATCATGAAACATATCATGATTTGTTTGACAAAAAACAATCTTGTAATGTTGCTTCTGGGCAAATCATACATGTGGTGTCTTGTTTTCATGCTACAAGCAAGACAATTCAAGTATTTAATCAGTGGGTACATGAGGAAATTGCAGTGAAAAGCTAAAAATGATGGATGATTAAAAAAAAATTGTTTTTTTGAAGTGACAAAAAAGTTGATTTGAAGCATGCCAAACATGATCCCCCCCCTCCTAACACTCTGTCTTTACTGACATGCTGATGGTCTACTGACTGACATTCTTCATGCATACAATGCTGCCAGCATGGCTTTGGATGGGAACGCTCCACCGACAGCCTGAGATTTATTCCTCAGGCTTGCGATCAGGTAGTCTATTTGCATGGGATGCGGTGATGCTGCCACATTGTCGAATGATAATCCTGTATCGCTGCCTGTTCCAAAAGTCCCACCGGTGCCTTATGTGGATGTGATTTAATTTCTCATGGCTAAATTAGTGGAGAGTGTATTTTATTGAGTGGCCTGTCCGTCTGTGTGAGAGATTACAAGTGAGGGTGATGCTGGTGATTAAACATGTGGCTGGTGGGTTTGCTCAGTTGCTGGGACGGCAGCGGTAACATCAGGGTGTGTGTGATGCATGACCTTTCTTTTTTATTAGCACGCATGCAAACATAAAGTGCATCCATCCACACACAGTGAATGCCACAGGAGTGTGTCATCGTGATTGAGAGAGATGGCTTCTTTCTTAACCATAATTTCATGCATAATGCCACAGATCTGGATCCTGCGCAGCCCGACTGAGCTCCCCTGAATCCTAATTCCACATTCAGATTGGTTTATTTCTGAGATGCCTCAGCAAATCATGCCCCTAATTAATCGGAATGATGCATCGATTCCAACTTCCTCCTTCCCTTTCCTACACAATTTTCAAGGGCTTATGAGGAATGCATGAGGAAACAGAAACACAATCACAGCAGAGAAACTCTCCAGAAAAAGAGTACAGGCTGGGGCTATTTCAAATGTAGCATTTGATTACACCATTGTGCACAACTCACTGTCATTCCTGTTGCGTTATAAATCTGCAGAATAAATATCTTAATAATAAAAACAGGTGCTTGTAAATATTACAAATACTGGAATACCAGTGGGCTTTTTTTCCAGGCTTAGTCCACCACATTTCTTTTTTTTTTTTTTTATCAACTTTGACTACCTCGCCTGCTCTCCTCCCTCCAACCTTGCTCTTCGGCTCTAACAGCCTTCGACAGCTGGAGATGAAATAGAAATTTTGATATCAAATACCTACACAAAGGAGGGCTGACCTTTGATCAGCACGCCGTTTGATGTTGTGACATGAAATTTGCATCATGGGAGCCCGGGCAGCGGACGCTACCGCAAAGGGCTAATGCCAGAGCCCTGTCAGGAAGCTGCGAAGGTCAAGGGCCTATTAGGAAGGAACAAGCCCTCTAATCCCACACAAGGGCCCTGCACAGCATTTGATGTTCAATACACAGAAATAGAATAGAAAATTGAGCCCTGAGAACAGAGCGACGACAGTAAGGGTATTCATTAGGTATTAGCCCATGAGTGAACAAGGATGGAAGGGCATTATAGAATTATTATTAGATATGACATTGTGTTTAGAGCAAGGCATCCATAACCTCTGCTGGTCAGACAAGATGATACTATAACAGGTCTCTTGCTGAAAGGAAAATCTGGTCATTCGACATCCCAATTTGTTAAACTACCCGTAAAGCATTTCATTACTCATTAAGACGCTCCTTGCCAGGAATAAAAATGGACATCCTCTCTCAGGTTTGCGGTGGTGTGGGCCACTTTAGAACATATGGCACGCTCCATCTGAATCTTGCCTATTGATCTGTGGACAGGTGGATCAGCGGAGCCTCTGAAGCCGTTTAATTATTCAAGCTGGCACGTCATTTTTCTCTGTTTCATGAGACCAAAAATAAACCTGTCACTCCAATTGTCCATATTTCATCTGGCCATCAGCTTGCAGCCTCATTACCTGCACAGCACAGGTGAGGGGAGGGAGGGGGAAGGGAAGGAACACACACATTTACACATACATACGGTCTCTCACTCTCTTTCATACATGCTATTTAACAGGTCGGCAGAGCTCTGTCAGACAATCATTTGATCTCATTTCAGGTAATATCATCATCTTTCTGTTGTCCTGTAATCAATATTTCAGTTACATTTTTGGTCCCATTTTCAAAGTGCAGTTTTTGTAAAGGGTTTTGTAATACAGTGAAGAAAGCTGTTTGTTTGATTAATTTATTACAGTTATGGTTCGGGTTATTAACTTTGGATTTTGGATACATTGCTGAAGTGTGTATTATAACTGTGTTACAGTTATTATTTATACCATGGTCATTTACTTTTGTAATATTATTTATATCATGGTCACTTTCCTTTGCAATATTTCTTACACTACGGTCACTTTACATTACAATACATTACATTTATATTTTCTTTACGATTACATGTGCAATATTATTTATATCATTCCACTTCTACTTTTGAAAATTTGTACCTTAGTAATTGTTTTGAACATCTGTACACTTGTCTGTTGATTGCCTGTTCTATTGTAGAGGCTGACTGATACTTCTGTCTGTTCGTTGTGGGTTCTTATTCTACTTCTGTAGTGTATATTACACTTTCTGCTGCTGTAACAAGTGAATTTCCCTGTTGTGGGATAAATAAAGTATAATCTAATCTAATCTAATATATATATGGCTTTGCTAACAGCCAAACATCAAGCAAGTTCAATACACAATACATAGCAGCCACCTAATATTACTTATCAGTCTAGCAGCAGCAAGAAGAGTACCCAGGAAGTTTTAGATCCGCAGCTAAATGCTAACATCAGCATGCTAACATGCTTGGATATGACCAAGCTTACATTCTGACCAAGTAGGTAAAATGTTCAACTATTGTAGTTTTTATAAGCTTTAAGTATTTGACAAATTACAATTTTGACTTTATTGTGGCCCAAGTACAAAGGTTGAGGGATCACAAAAGCGATTTGCATTAATGCCAATATGGGTGTAAACTGCCCACTGAGCCCTGCTGCTAACAAAAACTACACCAAGATTTTCTCATCAGTGTAAATTTAGAATCAATACCAGAACAAATTGGCCCAACACAAAAGTTCCAATGCAAATCAAACTGCATACACTCACTTGTTCCATACCAACTTTAGCTATTTGTAAGCCAAGGCCCTCAGAGGGCAATATTCTTTATATTCACAGATCAACTGTTCACATTTCCTAAGGATACTCTTGCTCATCAGTTACACAAAGCACATATTTTGTACAAACTGCTTAATGATTTAATCTTGTAGCTACTTTACCGTTAGTACAGTGGTTCTTAACCTTGTTGGAGGTACCGAACCCCACCAGTTTTAATATGCTCATTCACCGAACCCTTCTTTAGTAAAAAATAAAATTTAAGAAATAAAGATTTTTTTACTGGTGCACAAAATGAACCGTGCATTAACATCACCTTGTTCGAATAACAAAACCAACACAGTGCATGAACTCACAACAACTTACCTCAGTGTGACTTCTGCTGTTGCCTTTGAGAGACCAGTTCAGATATGCGTGGCTTCACCTTGGCAAGTGCCAGTCTCATGTCATTTTCACAGCAAAGTCTGTTCCTTTTCTTAGTTTTTATGTCCAGCGTCCTCGAAAACGATTGCTCACAAAGATATGTTGTAACAAATGGTATAAAAAATTCCAGGGCGGAGGCTCCACCGAACCCCTGAGACCGACTCACCGAACCCCAGGGTTCGATCGAACCCAGGTTAAGAACCACTGCGTTAGTACAATGAGGCATTCACTCCTATTATGATTTATTATTGAGCTACTAGACTGACACCATTCTTAGATAACCTTTGGAATTTTCTTGTTGTAATAATGGCACCTTTTCCCTCAGTGAAAATCAGAAATCATTCAAATTGGTCAGAGTTCTTAAACCTTTCTCACTTTGCGATGTGCAATTATGCATCTCAATAATCTCAGGAGGGATGAAAAAACCCAAATATGCACTACTGTATTGCATTACCTCACTCACCATATTTCCTGACAGCAGTATGAGGTAAGACTTTTCAGGTCAGACGTTTTTAAGACTCAGGAGTTTGCTGGACCTGATCAATAATTTTGTTCTCTGTAATTATCTCACCATTGCACTCATTAATTACACTTTCAAGGCTCATTTCCAGTGTTGGCCACAGCTGCCCATTCTGTTGGAGCATCCAGAGAGGTGAGGGTGAGAGAGGGGTGGCGCAGGAGTGAGCGAAGCCTAATTAATACTCTGCCTCTCTGTCTAAGGTTGGCTGCCACTCGCAGGGGGTAAAATGCAAGCGCTCTGTCATGTGAGACTTCACCAAGTGGGAGACAAATGAGGTCTTTGGCGGCCAAATCGATAAGTTCCTCTGATGAGCCAAATTTAGAGAGTGCTGCTTCTGCTTTGAAGTAATCCACTAACACCCCAGTGTAAGAGTTTTCGAGAGAACTTCCTGTGTAGCCTTTTTCTGACTGAAGTATACATAACATATGGATCGAGAAACTGAGAGAAAACTCACATGGATCAGTGTCGACTGTGCAGATGCACCACAGTTATTCAAAGAAACATTAGGGCACATTACAGGTTAGCAACCTTAACCAACATGCTGGTTTTGTAAAACAGTAAAACAGTAAAACACAGCTGGATCAACACGCCAGGGTATAAACTTTTGCTGGCTTGGTAGATTTTTAGCTACTTTAGCAGCATCCTTGTACAGTATGGATGGCAATGTCAGTCGGTTGGTTAGTCCACCACTCTGGACCAGACTGAAATATCTCAGCAGCTATTAGATGGATTGGAAATTTAGTAGATATTTTCATGGTTCCCAGAGGATGGGTCAAAGTGATTTTGGTGAGTTTCATCTAGCCCAAGTTTGCCAAGGAGCCAAGACCACCACTAGCTGGTCAAAACTTTGACTTACCCAGAGAAATACCAATAAAGTAATTTGCTCAAAACTTTAAACATTCATAGTTCTTCATGAGGTTGCTATTAAATGGATTGCCATACAATATTCTAATTTGTAAGGCCCCAAGGTTAAGATTTCCATTTGAGTAATAATTTGGTCTAACAGAACCCTTCAAAACTCATGGCATTTCCATAGGTCTCAGCTATAATATCACACACAACTAAAATGGTGAATTTGGTAAATATTATATCCACTATGCTAACGAACATGGTAGCTTTCTGGCATTAGCATTTGACCTAAAGAACCGCTGTCTCTAAGCATAGCATGGCTATTGACTGCTATAACAAATACTGTATATAGATTTCTAAAATGAATTTCAGAAATGTTACTACATCTATGATGGATACTTTTGGACCAAAGGGAAGCAAAGAGAGTCAGTTAGTCCATCTGTGTGCCCTTATTGGCCTTTAACAGAATCCCATCCTCTGTGTGTTCATTTTTCAACT
Organism: Larimichthys crocea; assembly: GCF_000972845.2. Taxonomy (NCBI): domain Eukaryota; kingdom Metazoa; phylum Chordata; class Actinopteri; family Sciaenidae; genus Larimichthys; species Larimichthys crocea. The sequence goes on along the minus strand of NC_040016.1, from coordinate 3,820,491 downwards.
TCCCCATTCTCTAGAAAAACAAAACGAAACAAAAAAAAAAACACAGTCACTTTTTTTTCAGAGGGGAAGAATGATGGAATGAGTTTGGCTGATAGCAAATCCAGAGTGATGTGTGACGTTGCTAAATGTGATCGCTACCTTGCCAACCTCTCCATCTGTCCACGACGTTGGGTTGCCAGATTGGCTGAATAATTTCACCAGATCCAAACAGCTGTCAGCCCCCATCTACAGCATGTTCCCATGACAACACCTGGATACACTGGACGGGAAAGCAAAGAAGCTGACATCGTCACAAGATTAAAAGAAATCAGGTTACAGTGCTTGTGTCGTGATTACTTTTGATTAGGGTTGTTGATGTGTGAGTTAGAATATTAACTGTGTGTGACTCCTTTCCCTTGACGACAGCACGCAGAAGCACTTTGGGATACATGTCCCACAATGCTTAGAGTGCACTGTCAGCCCCAAAACATTATATTATTACTTTATTCGCTGACACTGCTCTGACTCACTTGTCTCATGCTAATTATCATATTATTATGGTTAGTGTTTAGGTATGAATCCAACAGAGGAGAGACAGAGGTCGGTATTAGTTATACATTCAACACCTACTGTAATATCCTCTTCTGAACAACCTGAGCAAAACATCAACTTGTCAGAGCTGAGCTAGAAACACACTTAGAGGTCTAAGCACACTGATGCCATCTGCTGTTTGTTGGATATTCTTGCACTTGTTCATTAACTATGTATTAGTATGAAAGTGTTGTGTTGTCTATACACAGTATAGGCAATTTTATCTGAAAGATCTTTTCATGTCTCAAAACTGCTTTTCATTAGTTTCAGCCACATCGTAAGTCCTGTTTCCACTAGAAATAAGCAGCGCTTTGCAAGTATGGCAGTCCTGTTTCCACTAGAAATAAGCAGCGCTTTGCAAGTATGGCACATGGCATACATATGGATGCATTCTGAAAACCGTATAATCGTTTGGCGGCAGAGAGGGCAAGTGCGAGAGAGGCTGTTAAACTCCTGAAATGTAAGTGGTTTGGCATGTGGATGGAGGGAGGGGCAAAGAAGAAGGGGGGAGAAGAGAAATGGTAGAAGAGGAGGAGGGTTAGGAGAGGAGAACCAGCTGGGGTTGTACCTCGAGTCAGGATACAGCTGCAAGAGCAGTGGTGTGTATGGAGGCTTAGGCCAGACCAGGCCTAAACATGGAGCAGTTTCACGCCTCAGCTGCAGAGAAGTCAACTGGGAAACATGGGGCTAATAAAGAGACTGGGAGCAGATGATTTTCTGCTTTTTCTGAGCCTCCCCTCACACACAAGTCTGTTTAAAGGGTTTTGGACTGTATCTGTATGTACTGCAGGAATCTAGGCATACTGTACGTCTGAGTGTATTCTCTAAATGTGCGTGCTTGTGTATAACTGCTTTCATGAGTTTTTTTGCACCACCATATGGTAAAAGACAAGGGCCTGATCTTGACCATGACAACAGAAAACAGATGGCTTTCTGTCATCCAGCCGCACAACACAAACAGGTACTACTCTTCCAGCCCGAGAGGTCCAATAAAACCAGACAGCCTTTGGCAAACATTGCGTGTTGTGGCTGTTTTGAGATTATCTGAGGAAATTCATGTCATATTAAATTGATTTTACATTGTGCAAGTGATTATTATTCTGTCTGATTTTGCAGACATTTTGGCTAGGATCACTCATCACAGAGAATAAAGTGCCATGCTCCTCCACAAGGGGGCAAACTCTCTCCAATATTTGCATGTAGGTCCATGAATACCACGAACACACAATGCTGCAGTTTCTCAAACAACAGATCGGCCTTGTAAATATGATAAAAGTGGCATAATTGTTTGGCCCAAGTATTCAAATGTGAGTCTGGGCTGCAGTTGAGTCTGTTGTTCAAACAAGGTTTTAAAGCAAAGCAACTTCTTTTTTGCTTCAAAAGGCATGCATGCCTTTCCTTTCACCTCGGAAATTAACTTCCCACCCTGATACACAAACTTGGCCGTTTCATCCCCTTTGCAGTGATTTTTTTTTCTTGCCTGAGGCAGGAAACAAACACAGGAGGTTTTGTGCTATGCTGTGGTGGGGGTTGAGACCCCCCCACCCCTCCCAGCGACTCAACTTGATGTTGGGAGATGAGACGGGAAACAGGTGTCACCCATGACCTTCAGTGCTCAAACACTACAGGCCTCACAATCAGGGGCGCTCCGATAGAGGAGGGGGGGGTCTGCTCTCCTCACAAGCTACTTTACCAATTCTCCTCTCATCGTTTTCCCTCTCACTGACAATTATTAGGTAACCCCACCCTCCCACATTTGTCATCAAAGATTATTTCTATCACAGTCGAGCATTCAGGATTGTGTGTTTAACATCATTGCTGCTTTCCCAGTTACACTGCGTTTCTCCCGTGTTCACCTCAATCTCACCTCAACTCAGAAAGATGACCCTTAAGACAAAGAAGGAAACACAAAGTAATAACCTCTAAATCCCGTCGGCTGGCTTATGTGAAGCCGGAGACGATTGGGAAGTCTGCTGTTGAGAAGGATAGATGTGGGAGCCGGCCGGGTCTGTGTCCTCGGCATGTCTGTCAGCGCTACTCCTATCGCCCACTCTGTTTTCCTCATAAGAAAAAGATTAATTCTGCAGATTATCAAGCTTCAATAAAGTACTTACTGTTAACCAGTAGTTGGGAGAAATTGATGCGTGGTGCAGACGTGCGCGATGGGCGGTCAGAGAGAGGTACGGAGCACAGTAGACACCAATACACCTTTAATCAGACTGAAAGTGTACGTTACTACACCTGTAAACACAATAACAATTTAAATCAAGAGGGAAAAGAGGCAGAGGGATGTTGGTATAGGGCCATAAAACAAATGCAATTTATGGTATGCTATTTCTTGTTGCATTTTGGCTTGTTCTGAAGGTATGTATGAAATATGAAATATGAAATAACAGGCAGCTAAAATTTACAAAAGAAAATTATTACACCACCAATTTAAGTATTACTGACTGTGTAGTGAGTGAAACATCAAACTTGTTGATCATCCAGTTCCCTTTAGAGGAAAAGAAAAGAAAGATAAAGAAAAAGAAGCACTTCTAACACAATTTATTGTTCTTTTAAACTATAAAGTAAGATTGGAAATATATCATATCACATATCACTGACTATAATAAGTCATAATCTGACAGGCAACCCTAAAGTGAATACAGTGAGAACATTTGGGTGATTTCTCCACATGGCTTCACGTCAAAAGAACAAGCTCCACCACATTATCCTAGATGATCCTCAATAAGTCACCCAGTTATTCTTTGACACATAAACAAACCCTCGTCAAAAAGGCATTTTCTTCTTGATTCCACTTCCATTCGGGCCTGTATTTCACGTGAACAGCTGTATGTCATAGCTTCATGGCCATTATCTCACCACAGACATGACCATAGAAATCCCTAACCATTTGTCTATAGAAGGGCGCCTGTTTATGGACTAATGGTTATCCTGGTTGTGTGTCTATGGCATGAGCCTGACAGCCAACTGTTTGACACTGAGGCCACAGAGACAGATGGCGACCAAATGCCTTTTATTGCCTGCCTTTACCACTTGTGTGTCCCGATCACATCAGTCATGAACGCTGCAGGGACTACGTGACATGAAGCTCTCTCTCCCCCTTTCTCTCTCTCTTGCTCTCTCTCTCTATCAGATCAAAATGAATGCTGCGATACAATGTGTGATTTACACTTTTCATATTTAAACCTGCTGCATTCTGTATGCATGTCTGCGTGTGTCATTTCGACTGTATGTGTGCACAGATACTGTGTGTGCACATGCAGTTAATGTTTGTGTGTTTGTGCTTTGGAGTGTCATATTGCCACGCTATGTGCTGACACAGCGCCTAGAGCTACAGGTCGCACCTGGTGTGTGAGAGCAGTTCACCAGCTGCTGATGCTTGAGTGTCAGATGCACACACACACACACACACACACACACACACACACACACACACACACACATTCATACCACATGCACACAACTGTATATTTGTTCATTCCATTCCTTACACATGTGCGCATGTATACGTACGCCCTCGCACTGACATATGCTCCTCCGTGTCACGCATGGGCTCCAGTTCATAAATGTGTGTTTCTACGTAACGAACATATTTGTTCGCAAGAACAAAGAACAACACATGCTGCGGCGAGGTACTGAATGCCGCTCTTCCTGCGGCACAATGAACCCGAATGTCCTGCAGGCTGCATAAATATATACACACAATACTCTGATATACCAATGCACAATTGTATTATTGTATTGCTTCAACATACATACTTTAATACAACGATGAAATCCTGAAAATATCATCACCTTTAAATGAATAGTTCAACATTTTTGGAAATTCACTTTCAGCCAATTAGCTTGGCTTAGCATAAAGACTGGAAACGGGGAAATAGGTAGCCTGTATGTATTTTATAAGGTAACAAAATCCAACACCCTTAAAGCTTTCTAATTAGTACATTATATTTTATTTGTTTAACTGGATGCCTGGTAACTTCAGAGTGATTGCACGCCTTCAGGAGCACTTGACTTTTCTAAAGGTGCTGTAAAGCTGTTTCCATTTGTTTCCACTCTTCATGCTAAGCTAAGGTAAGTGGTTGTAGTTTCATATTTACCGTACAGACATGAAATGGTATCATTTGTCTTGTGCTGAGAATGCACAGAAATACTTTTTCTAGAATGGCAAACTATTCTTTAGCACAAAGTCGTGATTGTGTGCCAACTACCCTCGTAGTATCATTTTTTATAGTGATCTTCTCTGTCCTTTATTCAAGAAATTTCATTTGGTGTTTAATGTGCTGTGTGGATTAATCCCCTCAAAGAGAATAAACCTGTTAACTGTTGACCATGTAGACTTATTCGGAGTGTTTGGCAAATGATAAAGAGGCTCAGCGTGAAATTATTTCATTCCCTGACTCAGTAAACAGAAGGTAGGTACACTTTAACAGTGCCTTTGACATTGTGAATTATCCACAGCTTTGCCTGATTATCGGGCCTTAATTCTTGGTCATGTTCCTCTGGTTGTTTACTTTGTCCCAGCCGAGAAGCCACAAGTCTTGAGGTTTGTACCCGTGCACACAGCTTTCCACTGATAGCACGTTAAGGGAGTTCACACATTGTCCTGACTGCTTCAAACAGGACATATAAGATCAAAGACTGTCTAGACTCATAACTGCTGTGGTATTGCGTTGTCAGTGCAAAGCGTGGAGTTGGCTGACATTTTGTGGAGATAAAACAGGCACGTCACAATCATGAATCAGACAGCAATTTGCCAAAAGTGTGTGGCTGAAGTTGGAGATAAGGAATCAAAGTTGAGCTGGCACCAGTCGAGCCACTGTTGAGGCTGGAAAGGTGACGCTAACACGGCTACTATCACTTTCTTCCAATACAGACTAATCTAATCAGTTGTATTACAATAAAGACAGACTGGAGGTGAAACTGTATAGACGCCAGAAGCCCAACACTCCAGAGATTAAACTCATGTCAGACGAGACTGGAGACAGTCTATATAGGAAGGAATATAGAGAGTGAACATGGACCTTTCACTGCATCCACATGAGAGATTAACACTATTCACAGGAGATTATTTTGCATATGAACTTTGTGTTATTGCTCATACGCCCTTGATTTTAACTCCAAAAGGTGCCTCTTTTTCTAACATCTGGTGATTCACTGCATAAAATGTTTAAATAGCAGGCCTGTTTTCCTCCAAAGGAATTTCCTCCATGCTCACTTCTTGTTGACACATATTTGTTTGTGGTGGGGCTGGGAGGAGAGCGGAGGGCGAGGTGTGAGGCAAGGAAACCATCATACCCCCTTCTGAGATGGACAAGCCCCTATTATCCCCTCGTCCACCACCACCCCTTCTCCTTCTCTGAGTGGGGGCTCATAATTGGACCTTTGTGCTGTGTGTGAATTCTTCGCCTGCACACACTTTCCCAGACTGTGTCCGGCCACCAAACAGATGGGGTCTGTATGCAGAGGACACGCACACACACACTGCCCACAAACATACACACATGGACACACAGTGCGTCAGTGCACGGGACATGTCACACTGCCATGCCAGACCCTTCTCATGCCCCATTAATAAGAAAAAAAGACATAGCAGCACAATGACCAGAGAAGGAGCTTGAGGAGCCCTCTCCTCTGCCCCTGCAAGGAGGCCTTACACCCCTGAATCCGTGGGCTTTAAAAAAAACGCTGAACATTCAATAATGTTTTTGTAACTGGGACGTTTGAAGTCATTGAGGGAGAATGCATCATTTTTGGGAAAAGGGGGAGAGAGGAAGGCAATAGCCAAGGGTCTATTGTTTGGCCTTTCTTTGGCTTTGTTCACATTATTGAACATTGTGGAAAGTAGCATGGCTTGGAAGAAAGCAACAGATTACCAAGGCAACCAGAGCCTGTAATTGTCTGTTAGCACTTTAGAGCTTGCAGCTGCACAGGGCTCTTCTCAAACAGAGCCCTGTTTTGGTCATTGGTGATAATAAGTAAGGAGAGGGATTTTGGGGGCAGGGGGTGGGTTGTGTGTGTGGTAACAGGGGCCTCACAACTTTTCTGTCTTTTGGAAGTATGAAACTTTTCTCTCTTTTTGCCCTCTGCATTTTCATTCCTCTGTCATTTTCTCGGTTTGTTTCTGCCACTCACTCATATTCCCACCTCATCCATGACTTTGTCACCAGCTCTGTCACATACCCTCTTTACTCTTTTCACTCATTCTGTCATTCACTCCCCTTGTGTTTCTCTCACTTCCCCTCTCTCAATCCGCAATGTGACGAGATTGCCACTTGCTAGGCTGTTGGATCTGCTTTGTTTGGACACTCCTATCCGTCAGCAAACAGGTTCTGGGATCCGTATCGCTGAGCTCATTTTGTATCAGCACCGTGGCAGGAAAAACAACACCTTTCCATGGTAGATGCCAGTTTTATGATTGTTAGAGACGAGAGAATATGATTTGTGTCACAAGACAGATATCAGATAGCAGTGAATTGTTGATTTGAATGAAATAGATGACAGGTTATGAAGCAGGGCAGAATGTAGAAGTGTTTATTTAAATGCACATGTCCATGTCTTAACCTGTCTGTCTCCTTAAAGCATTTATGTCTCCCGCTTTGCAAAAAAGTATGCCTGCTTCCCGCCATATAAGAGCAACACAAAATGGAGCAGGGCACTTTTTCACAATTTAAAGCGAACAGCATGATGGATTCTGGCAGGGATTTCCTCCAAATCAATAGTCATGCTTTTTCCGATGGAATGTAGCTGGAACATCTGCTGCCCGAGGTCTGACCAACAGGTGCTTCAGAGCGGCACAATGTCGTGAGAACACAGAGCCCACTGGGAGCGGGGCAAGGCCAGGTGCTGCAGAGCCATGTTCATCTGTGGGGGAATCCACTTTATTAAACCAAGCAGAACTGTAAACTTGATCCAGGAGAGAGCAGAGTTTAACACAGGGCCAGCTCGCCCACGCAGGCGAACATTGGCTCGTGAGGCTATGCACAGATAGGAGACGGGTTATTCACCAATCTTCTTCCAACTCCCTCATATCACTGTCTGTCACAACTGCTGCTGATGCAAAGCAAGCAAAAAGATGTTTAATTAAAAGTTCTTGGTGGAGCATACAGAGCAAAAATACTGAAATATTTGCAGGGAAATAGTTTTGTCTGGCTACATAGTCTGCATACTGGGGGGAAATTTACAGAGGGAAAACTATTCAGGGGGAAAAATAACTGAAACGACACTTCACCCAGAAATGTTTGTTTTTCCCATTTTGGTGCTATTGACATAGCTGTTCCTTCGTTCCGGCCTGTCCTGTCCTTTCACAAACACACCCAGGTGCATGTTGGGAGTGTTGCAGCCAACCAACCTTGTCGCTGCAAGCCTTCACCACGGCAACAAGCCCAGTGGAATTGATGATTTTCAACACTTCACCCTGAGGGAGTGTGAAGATTGCTGACGTTGGGGACTGCAAGGTGTGTCTGTGTCAAGGAGAAGACTGCTCTACACAAAATTAGGGTTAAATAAATAAGTTATTGTTTGATTTTTCTTCAGTCAGACAGAATACTTGTGATTTTTGCACAGCCGTCACAATTGAAAGTTCCACTCGGACACGCTCAGCAAATCGTTTTGTTAATTTGGGTTATGGTGCCAGAAATGCGGTGTGATATTTCACCAAGAGGGGAGAATTGTAAAGTCCAGCTGTTGGCTTTGACAGCTTTAGGGCACAGCTGGTCTCGGTCTGTTAATATGTGTGTGTTCGTGTATATGTGTGTGTGTGTGTGTGTGTGTGTGTGTGGCTGATATGGATGTACAAGTGTTCATTACTTATCCAGTGGCTCATATCTGCTAAGTCCATTCACTATCATTTTTCTAAATTGTTAATAGCTGATGTAATGAGGTATGTTCACCAAATCATTTTGCCTTTGAAATGAAATGAAGCTGCGATGAGGTATGAATTATTAGTGAGATAGAGATATAAAATTCATTAAACACCTCTACCAGGGAGGAGTACTTGTGGCAAATATAATAAGAACATGTTATTCAGGGTACTTACCGTAAGATTATGAAGATTGATTCAGTCTTTTCTGACCATGCCTATTAATCTTTCCCACCTTTGTTCTAGCCAATGGGACTCCACTGCATGGATGGAGGGATGGCGGAAAGACGAGTGAGGTAAGGGGTCCGTTCCCCTGGGTGTAGTGGGGAGTTAGATGAGCCTTGGCTGTAACCCACAGGGATCAAAGGCAGCACAGTGAGACCCAAACACTGTCCTCCACTTCTCTCCTCTCCTCTCCTCAACCCCCCTTGTTCTCGCCTCTCTTTCTTATCTGATCGGGCATCCACTCACTCCTATTTGCAATTCTAATGAAAATCAGACACCTGCCCTGCCAACCTTCGCCCCTCTCTGCAGATCCCTGCCACAACAACAAGGAGAAAGAGAGAGAGAGAAGAAAAGAGGCAGAGGGAAAAGCAAGTGAGGTAAAGAAAGTGGGAGAGAGCCCCTATCAGAAGCGGGATATTATGTTACTGGTAGATTGGATTGTCAGATGGCCCAGTGAGGGAGGCAAAAAATGGTCTCTTTTATTCTGGGTTGCTACAACAGAGCTCTTCTCACACAGTGAAAGAATCACGTTATGATGTTGGCTGTCGGACTGGTGGGAGGACCTAATCACCCCCACGGGAGGTCTAACATCGGGGTGATCCTGGCCTCTGTCGTCCCCTTCCATGTTGGGGGAAGAGGTGGGGGTTTCTAAGGTGGTGACGTTTTGAAGTCCACAAGGATTGTAAAGCCATCAGCACTGATATGTATTGTGCACATCGTGAAAAACCTTCAGACATCACCTCCAGAGTGTCATTTCAATTGTGTCTCCTTAAAGCTTTATTTATGAGCTGGTATCAGTTGGGGTGAATGCACCATATAATGTTACAGAATGTGTAAGACCGGTTAAAGACAGTGTTCAATACGAACAAGAGTTTACTGTGTATCCTGCCCATTACCTTACCTCATCTATCACCGCACACAATCTGCACCTCTCCATGGCCCTCACTTGCTGATAGCCAAAGGTTGAGAGTATCAGCACCCCTAAATGGGGCCTTTAACAGCCAGCAGACTAAAGAGAGGAAAAGAAGCAGGTGGGGAAGGAGGGAGGTCAGCACGATGCTATCAGTCCATTACAGACCCCCGAGGACAAAAGCAGCTTCTCTCCCTTTCAGTCTGGCCTAGTTGTGGTCAATGCAGGGCCACTGTGCTCCACATATGGGTACCCAGACAAAGAGGCCTTGATACAGGTGTCAAGAGGTGCCCGTCATCTTGACTGGTCTGTGTGCTGAGTTCAACGCTTGTTTTAGGTTACTTTCTACTAAGGAACAAAGCAACAGAGGGCTTCCTCTACCTTGGCTAGTCAAAGGAAAGACCATTTAGAAGCAGACCACACTACATGAAAGCTTAATGATGTGTTGGAATTTATATATTGGTTGAATTTAGATCCTATTATCCTGTGACATTCAGCATTCGTTGTAGCCATAGCAAAGCATGAGTGATAGCCACAAAAATGTTACAACATTTAAATTTATTTCAGCTTTGATTAGAACCATCTTGCAGTTTGTTCTCCTCACAGTACTACTTAGTGTTCTTTGCTGGGAGAGAGAGAACTGTTTTTGTGTGGCGGGCCTCAGGGACGGCTAAGAAAAAACAACACACACCTGTTTCCCCTCTTTTAAAGCCTTACACACTCCCTTTGGAGCAGCCACTGGGGCATAGAGAGTGGATTGTACCGGTCCTTAATCCAGACGGGCGAGGACAGTGGTATTGTCACCCATTTAGAGGGTTTGGGAACATGTGGCTCACCCTTTAGCATGCTTCAAGGGGTATGGGTGAAGGCAGGCTGCGGGCCACAGTGGCAGGTGCTATGACGGATGTCCTGTGGAGTGCCAAAGCAAACACGGGGAGGCGAGGTGGGGTCAGGGTGGGGCAGTCATAAGGGTAAAGCGGGTATGGGGAGATTAGTGTGCCATGGCCCTGCCCTTTAGAGAGAGGAGAAGGGGAGGGAGAGGTTTGGGCAGTGAAAAAGAGAGGTGTCAGGACACAGGGTCACATTCTGCTGCATCATGCCTGTGTGTTTTTAAAGCAAGGTGCCGAATGAATAACCTCAGATTAGAGTTAAGTATGAAATAATGCAAGGCAGAAAATGAAAAATGTCCAGGTCAGCTTTAATTTCTCAGTCAAACAAAGAGGCAGTGTTTGAACAGCAATCAACTCTTCATCTACTTGGACTTGTAAGGCAACTTTGATGTCCAGCTCCAACTTGCAGCAACAGCAGCAGTGGGAGGAAGTATGAATCAGGTAGAGTTTCACTTGCCTCATGTCCTCTAATGGCCCACCCAATCACCAGGACATGAGCATTACACAGAACATGTGCACAGGAAGCCTGGAGGTATTGCTGTTACACAACAGAAACTGGATATGCCTTGTTCGCTAACCTTGGGTCCCTGTCCTGCCCTCAGCCCCCCTCACACCATTATAAGGGCGACGAAAGAAGGGCACAGAGAATGTGTGAGTTTCAACCTATTCTGGACTGAACACTGGTGGGCAGCTCCATTTGCCTGTAAGGACATATTTGTGGATGAAAGGTTGAATGTAGGTTGTGGAGAATTTACATTGCTAGCCAAGGGTCCTAGAGACATCTGGAGAAGTCCTTAATATTACAATGGCTGTGACATACAGGGGGGTAGGGATGTCTGGGAGAGGAACAAGAAAACTAGAGAAGCCAAAGGTTAGCCTGTGATTTTGATTAGATATAGGGGCTTATACAGGCTTCTGAGAGTGGGAATGTCTGTCCAAAGCTGGACATTGAACCAAAAATGGGTGGAAGAAATAACCTAACCACAATGGTGCAAATACAGTCTGTTCTCTGCTGGCTGCCAGGGCAGTCACCACAGGGGGAAACAGGAATGAGAGTAGCAGGTGGCAATGTAACTTCCCAGTGCCTTGACCTGACCGTGGATCTTAGAGTACAGTAAAACTTCTTTCTGTTGTTGCTATGTCTTATATACTAGTCTGGCTGTCCCCAGTATAATTACCAAAGCAAAGTACCACCAACCACACTTGGGGCAAAAGTGTTCAAAGCTGCTTTCAGGCACTGTTCAACTATCCAACAAGCACTTGAGTTGAAGCATACTGATGCCTTTACTCTTGTATAATTTTTCATTATACTGTTCCAAAAACCAGGATGTCTAGTCAACCAAGCAGTACATGAGCGGTAAACATGATCCGAGGAATGTCTGATAGAAGTTCAGAGGTCAGAATGAAGCATGCCTTGGCAGGGACAGAGGGACATAGCCACCTGGTCATCTGGGTTAATTATAAATGTTGCAGGCCGCAAGAGGGGAAGATGAGCTGGACAGCTGTCTCTCCGGACACACATATAAACACACACTCAGGATCACAGCCCATATGCAAGGTCCGCTCCGCTGAGCACCAGATCCCAGGGGCCCGTCGTGGCTGAAAAGCCCTTCACCGCAGCCAGGTGGAACTGGGGAAAAGTTCACCATCACAGCCGCCAAACTCTCTTTCAGTCTCTCTCTCTCTCTGAGTCTCTGTTTCTCTCTTAGAGCCTCCCACGGAAATACAAGATGAAGTATGTTCTTTGGATTCGTCTACTGTAATTCTCTGGTGTTCTCATGACTATTCTGATAGGAAGTAGACCTTAGAGGCCCTTTGGAACAGAGAAATTTGTGATTTATCAAGAGTTAGACATTGTTGATCAGGTGATGAAATGAGCAGAGTGGAGATCAATGCTCGAGGGGTGAAATTCTTATTATCCACACCTTATGAAGTTAAGAAAAATCAATCTTTTATCTCAAGGATAATTTCAACCAGTGCGTCGAGAATTCTTTCAGTAATATACTTGAGTGGAAGGTTGTACCTCCTTCTCCCCAGACCACAGTCACAAATAAACAAACATTAAAGGTGTTCATAATAGGGCCTATTCCATTCAAATACCAATTTGTCACAGCCTCCCCTTAGCTGAGCCCATGGGGCTCTGTGCTAATAGGTTGTGCTTGGTTTAATTGTGAAATAAGTGCTTCTCCGTGCACAGGCAGAAATCTGAAACCCCACAGGTGCGACACACACCAGCGCACACGCAGTTTGCTCGTGACATGATGACGCGCTACACTCAACAGAAAAAGGATGCAGAGGTACAGACGCAAGGGGAAGGGCGAGGAAAAGAGATAAGCAAAGAGACTGGAGAAGATGAGTAATGGTACAGTTGACAGGGAAAAAAAGTGATGGATAGGGATACGTATTAAAGAGGCACCAAGAGAGTGAGAAATATGAAATTGAAAATCAAGCAAGAAATAGTGTAAGGGTGATTATTTGCCAAAGACACTTGATACCACCCGCATGTCTTCCTCACAGGTTATGAAACTGGACACACACTGGATTATGAATATCAGTCACATTCAGCACCTGTGTGTTTACTTGATAATATTTCACTGGGTGTTGATAGAGGTAAAATGATAAGGCTGATTATTTTTTGCTGACCTTGTACATTAAGCAAAGCGCACTGCTAGAGGCGTCAGACACACAGCCATTGGAAAATACTGTGGTTGCCAGCTGATAGCAAGTTACATGAAATATATTTTGGTTTTTTTTCTAGATCTAGAAAGCAGACAGACAGTTGAGTTTGAGCTTTTGTGGAGGCATTGTCCAAAAAAAGCGCTGACAGAAGAGAAGCAGTCCCCCCCCAACTATGAAAGAGCTTTACTGTATACAAGTGTCCATTCACTGGAAAAGCCATTGCAGTAAAGTGGAGGAGTAATCCTGGCAGGGCCTGTCTTTTCACTTAGGAAACCCATAAGAATCCAAGCCCTGAGCAGAATGCCTCCCCTGACGCCCATAGCTGAGATAGCAAAGACGGCACTAGGGCCACGGTGTTTGAAATAAACACAGAACCTGTGTCCACTGGGTACAATAAGACTCATGCTGGTTCTTTATGCTGCAAACAAGTGTGTATAAGTGATATGTGTGGGTATGTAAAAAATATTTGATGTTTTCAGGCAAATCAAAGATGCACAAGAGCTCCCTTATTCAAGGACACATCATATTAAAACCATACCCTTCCTTCAACCTTTTCATAGCATGAATGCCAAACCGAGAAAAGGAAAACTCCACCATTAATTTCCACTGTTCATTTTTTGATTGTCATACCAATCTGCTTCTTTTGAAGTCCAATCCATAAGCATCAGCACACTTCACTCTAACCTTGTTTGTCAGATCCAAGCCAAGGAACATGCTTAGCCTTTAATTTCCAACTGCACAGTGACAGCTGGGGACAATCTGCTGCGTATCAACCATGCCAAGCCACTTCTTCTCACAGGCATCTGCCTTTGAGAAACGACAATGTCACCTGTCACTCATGAGCACTATTAAACCAATCAGGCCCCCAGGAGATCTGATTAGGTGGGCCTGCCAGCATTTAACCCACTAAGAAAATGAAATGCCCCGCTGTTGTCCCTGCTTATCATGGTTGAAACCCGCTGTCAACAACACACAGAAGTTGGCCAGAAACACAAGATGGATAAGAAGTCGCGGGTAGTGATGTGGTCTGATAGAAATGCTTCATGGATGAATGGATTAATTCTGAAATGTATGTGGTTTTGTAAAATTGTGCAGTAAGTGCTCAGTAAGATCAATAAAGTAATTTACTTGATGGTAAAAGGATTTGCTCCATTATGACTGTTGAGTATCATCATTCTTGTTCTCATATGTTTGCCAATTTTAGTGAAAGTAACAAACCTAGTGGACTGAGGAGTCTGTCCTTCAGCTCGGCACACGTGTGTCCTGCTAAAGTTTTTGCTAAGCAAGTTTTTGAAATGAACCCAGTTTCAACGGTGCTGTGTAATCAACCCTGAATTTCCCGGAGTGAAACGAGACGTTCCCTGTACAAACTGCACAATAATAACAGTTTAATCTTTCTAGTAAAACATGACTTTGAAAATGAGCACTTTGCTTGTGTCAGAATGTTCTCTGGTCAGAAGAGCTGGCCTCGGTCCCCTGTCACCCAGTTACAGCATCCAGCCACAGCCAAACAAAGCAAAAGTGCCGATCAGCTGCAAGTTGAGCCCAGCTGTTGCTGGGGCTGGGAGACACGGAGCAGAGAGTAGGGTGGGGTGGCGACGAAATGTCCAGTGCAGGGAGAAGGGAAGGGGCGGCTGTAAGGTGGTGGCAGTGGAGGGAGTGCAGAAAGGGAATACAGGGGATGGAAGGGATCAGGCTGGAGTGTTGGATGAGGGATCGGGTAATGTTTGGCCAAAGCCTGAGGAAGTATCATATGCGACACCTTCATGCGAGAAGGTTACTCCGGGCTGAGGCAGCCTCCCGTGCCACGGGCCTAAGGAAAAGCTGACGGATACACATACACAAGTCCACATGGACAAATACACAGAGACAAACACTCTCTTCTCACATTCACACACAAATATTCAAAGATGAAAGCAGTCACTGAATCACATTCTCAGCAAGTCCCATTTGCCAGCACACACACTCATTGATTAGTCCACACAGCTAGCACAAACACGGCAGCTTCTAACAGCTGAGTGGTGAAATTGGAGGGCTCCACCCAAACAAAGTTTAGCGGGTCACAATCAGTTCAATAGTCTGCTGTCCCTCGCAGGGCCTTGGGACCACAGAAACTCTGCACCATGTGCAAAATCCTAAACAATCTTTTATAATATCATCAAAACAGATATTATATTCATGTGAGGGCGAATATTCAAGCAGGAAATAATAAGATAATACGAAGCAGAAGTCTCTTAGAAGACAATTGAAACATTTGGCATATCAAAAGATGAGGGTTTCCATACGATGCATTCCTAATGCTACAAGGATGAAAGAGTCACATTAATCTTGAATGTCAGGTCATATGCATCCATCATGATGCCAAAAGATGAAAAGGACACTTTCTATTTTATCTATATATCCATCACTCTTTCATCCAATCTGTCCATACTGGATCGGCTTTAGCATTTATATTGTGCATTTATTACAAAGTTAATTCTGCTGAGCTTACAGAAACTCCTTGTCCTCTGGGTCGAAGTGTCCAATCAGCAGGTGGTGGTCTGGCGATTGACATCTGAGCGAGATGTGATCACAGATAGCTCTCCCTCTCTATTCCACCTGGGGCTGGCCCGGCACTCGTGACTGACAGCTCTGCTCTTAATAATTCATCCGGCCCTGGGTGTCTGAAGGTCAGGAGATCATCTGCTTGGGCTTGGGCACTGAGGAGAGGTGGCACTGTCATCAAATATTCATTGACCTGCTGTACTCCCAATACACTCTCAAAATACACAATCTCCTTCGCTAAACACAGCACAGATTCGCACCCAGCTGCTTCAGTGGAATAGCAATGGCACTGATACTCTTTGACTGTGCCTGAGGGTGCTGGTTTTGGAAGCAGGGTGCAAAGGACTGCGGCTATGAGAGAGTGTGTATCTGTGCCCTGTGTGTTTATGCTGAAGGCGCATATGGCTTATGAGTCAGTCAACAGACGTAACTGCAGATGAACCAGTGTGGTATCCATTTTTAATTGTATAGCCAGATGGAAAATAGCACTGAATGCACCAAAATTCAACATCACAATGCTGTTAATTTAGCATTTTCTGCAATCACAGAGCAATACCATGAATCAAATGACATATAAAGAAAGGAGAAACCCATTCATTTCTCAACTCGTCCAGCAAAAATGGCACCACCCGTGGAAAAGAGTGTGCTGCCTCTTCCAGATTTTGAAAAAAAACTTGAGTGCAACAGAGATCATCTCAGTCCCATGAGAATCCCTGTAACTGTTGTAGCAAATTGTCTAGTATAGCACATCCACTCCCTGGTCAATGTCCTTGTGTGTATGCTAGAGAAGAGAAAGCAAATAAGATGAAGTGATTAGTGTCTCCAACTTTCTTAGTTGCAAAAATAAAATGACAACATGACACACTGTGCAGTTTTGTGCAAAATTATAGGAATATTTTGACAAATATTGGAATCTCCCATTAAAATAATTATTGGATGAACTATGAAACTTTTTTTTATTTTTTATTTTTTATATCGTAATTTAAATGAATGAATCCAGAAACTTTTCACGGACCACCAGTCAGCACTCAAAAGTCCATATACCAACCACATCATTAGTCAATTTAATATTTGTTATGGAGAGTATAGAAAGCCTCCAAAAAAGCTGTAACCAATCATCTGACCCATTACAACCAAGAAAGTCACATTTCTGGTACCAATTCAGAGCAAAGTGCTGCTCATATGAAATATTCTGTGAGCAGCAAGAACCTCCATATGTGGAAATGTCTCCACCAGTCAAGCTGTGCAGCTGTAGAGACGCCAGCAGAACTGATGACCTAATGCTAGTCCTGCTTCATCATGATCACTCCTGAAGGAACACACACACACACACACACACACACACAAACTCTCACACTGAAATACACATCCCCTCTCTGAAGCCAAGGCATTACGCTCCACTCACTCCCAGATTTCAGGCAGGTGCTGCTGTTGTTTGTCGGAGTGTTTGGCAGCACAGACTTGGATTGCAGCAGTCCCGTGCATCTGTATCAGCTTGATACGAGCAATTACGTGTTCCTAGTGGTATGCTGCAGACCTAACTCACAGACCTAACTGTTTCAGTACAAGGTTTCTCAATCTGAATGGCAAGTATATGGGCGTTTATGACTCTTAAAGAGTAAATGCACATGACAGAATGGTTATCTTAACTGCATTCAGTATGTATGCGTGCGTGCATCTGCATTCTGTTACAGACTCATGTGAGCACACATACAGCATGTGTGGTCCTTGGTTATACCGCCATCGATTAGGTGAAGGAAAATAGTGTTTCCTCAAGGTTTCTGAGAATGAGCTACACAGCAACATTTTGAGGCTCTGCTGCTGATTATGAATCTCACACTTTAACAAACCAAACTGAGGGAGTCAGGGCACGGAGACAGTACGATACACTAAGTTTGTGTTACTGGAGTAAGAGCGCGTGGTTGTGCGTGCGCTTCTCTAACAATTATAGTCTGCCTGTAAGAAGTTTCCATTGTAAATTACAGAGTTGATTATTTTATTCATGAGCTATGACAGGGGTTGTTTATCATGCAGTAGGTGAGTAAATATCTGCCTCAGAATGAGTCTACTCATGCGTGAGTGTGGAGTAATTTTCTCCCGCTTAGAGGCTGATGAGTTGCGCATGTTTGACTAGAGGTGTGCACATTGGAGGTGGATGTGTTCACAATGATACAGTTGGTGTAGTGCCAGGGAGTGGAAGTGGGTTTGGGGGAAGGAGGAACTGGAGAGGAAAAGAGAGGAGGGAGTATACTTAGTCCAGAAGTCTCATAGAAACAATCTACCTCAATAAACCACTGGGGACATAGTCTGTATAGCTTTAATAACTTTGAACAGCTCTTCTGAAGAACTGTCATCCCACATACTAACATAAACAAACACAGTCCTGCTCACACTTTGCGAGGCAGAGCACTATATGTCAGAGTGTTTGGTTGATGTTATTTTACATCCAGGCCATATCAATCATTACTTAGCTGGTGACATATTTGTTATTTGGGACCCTGCTGGAGATGCCACAGTTGCATTAATTGGATTGATAAATACACTTGAAAACAAACATATTTTCTTAGTTACATAAATGTCATTCAAAGTGCACAGTACTGTAGATGTGATGGATTCATAATGCAGTCTGCTTACATACCTGTATAAATATATTTAATGTCTGTAATTATTGTTTTTGTCCTTTTTTTTTAATTTAAAAAGTCCTACAAGGTTTCCAAAACAAGCATTCAGTCTGCATTCAGGTGTCCAGAGAACAAGCCTGACAAACGACTGCTCTTTGTGTGAGGATATATGGAAGATATGAGCAGTTGTGTTGGGGCTTTAACGGATGGAGCCACAGGTGTTAAACAGTTAAGCGCTTTAGCTGCTCTGAGGGAAAAGATGTTATTGAACCAGGAAAGGCTTCTCAAACAGCCCCTCTCTGCAGGGCAACTCAAAGCCCATGGGTCAGAGGTGACTGTGAGCAGCAATGGAAGCCATTTGTTTGGTTGTCATGGCTCAACAGGTGAGCCCTGGGTGGGGGACCGGGCTTCTCAAAACATCTCACCCGACAAGAAAAAAAAATAGCACCAGAGGCTCAATAACAGGAATGTCCACCACACACGGTCACTCACTCACCACACACGTCACAACAACCCGTGTTTACCCTTATTCCACCCCGTGTTCACACTACTGTGTTTGCTTTGTAGCTTTGTGAGGGAAGGCTGCCCCCCAAAAAATGCTGAAGCAGAGAGAAGGAGAAAAAAAAATGGAAAGAACAACTATGACCACCATGGGTGCACAGCTCAGTGCTTGTTTTTGTTTGAATGTCACAGGGTCAAGCTTTTTTTTTTTTTCTTTCTTCCTTTAGTTAAGGGAGACACCAGAGCTGCACCTGTGCTTCAAGTGCCTCCGGACTGGTAGCTACCCTCTGGCTGGGTTGTTTTGTATAGGATCCAGCCTAATCATCACATTGAACACGTTGCTGTACACATTCCTCCTCCTTTTAGTCCATTGTATTGTGTGGCCAGTGAAGCATTTTCTATAGAAGCTGCACAGCTCATTTATACAGCTTTTGGGTGACTTCCATATCTTAACAAAGAAGCCTGATTGCTTGTTGGCAAGCCATTTAAAGCTAATTTTAAATTATGTCCTACATTTATGGGCAAATGATTTTGTGTGAATGATTGCAGTGTCCAAGTTAATGAATTTAAAATGCAAAATACGACACTGTGTAACCTTTCTGCCATAAAATAACACATTTCGAATCATATTGATGTCACACTGACTTATAATCAGTGAATAGCGTCTCTGTCATTCCCACTCTGCTCCTGTCTGTTTCTATTCAAGCGTTTCACTAATTCACACACCATCATAAACTATTTTGTTGAAACTAGTATTGCTAATCATATTTTATAAATAAAATGTTTTCTGGCTTCCATCTGATGTCCCCTGGTTAGTACAGTCTGTTAGCCAGGCAGTCAGATTTGAGTTCAGAGCAACAGGGGAGTGTTACTGTTTGTACCACAGGCATTTTGGACCACCAGGAAGAGAAGGTTCTCAGGCCTGGGACGTGGAGGAATGCAGATAGGGAGTGGAACTGGTGTTGTGCCAGAACCGGAGCTGGGCAAGCAGGCAATAATGTAACCAGGCTTAGCAGTCTCTATGGACATAATGGCAGAGGCAAAAAAAAAGACTGAGAAAAGAAAGAGGACAGTGACGGAGGAAGCAAAGAAGAGAAAAGGTATGACCAAGCAAGAGGTCACCAGACAAGAGTAAATCTGGGACTTTGGCGAGAGCTTTGTGAAATAAAAAGATGAAAAACAGACACTGGTTAATATTAGCTGGCTGCTATGTATGTAATATAATCAAAACAAATAAACAGTGTACACAGTATACAGCTGTCCACATTTACCACAGTGGTAATGCACTATGAAACTGGGGGCGCTAAAGTGCAAAAATACTAATTTCTCTGAAATGTTGCTTTAACAAGCACTCAACATAAATGTTACATAAGATCAAATCAAATAAACAATAGATTAAAAGACTATAATATGAAAGGGATTGTCCATACTGACAAACCCACATATTATTCCAACCTGACTTTACAGTTTCCCTGAGTTCTATAAGCATTTTAGTAATGTTCAGTTCATTGTTTTGCATTTGAGCCTTCCAACTGTTTTGTTTTGGTTCAGTCTCACAGCTCTCATCAACACAATTTCCAAATGTTTTTTTCACAGGGCTTTTTTTCAGTAAAACTGAAAAAAGTACTGATAAATCCACTGGACGCTACCTGCGCAGCACCAAACAGATACAGTTAGCAACCAGCATGTAAACATAGTGTTGTTCTTCTGCCTCCAAGAAAATCTTTTACACTGCTTTAAATATATTTTGCTGGAAGAAGTACTCCACACTTGACAAAGCCATCTCTGCATAGTCTCTGACTTCCTGGTTTCTTCTGGAGCTTTCAGCTATATCAAATGGTCTTCAACATTGAAGTAAACGTTTGAACATCTATAATTCTTTAACAACTGAGGACTCCAGGACTTGAGGACCTTGAGTTGCTTTAAAGAATGAACTGAAGTTTTTCTGCAGTTTTTTTTACATTGTACAATAATTACTATTACCTAAATTAAACATCTGAAAACTTCAGCACTGACCTCCAGCTGGACATGTACATGCAAATACACCCTATCGGCTGTCCAATGGTTAACTCAACATAGGCTGTTCTTCCAGACAGCAGACCAGTCAACTAACAAGCGTGAAGTTATGGTCCAAAGCAGAACACGGCAGAGCATTAGATGAATTATCAGAAGGGGCCGTGACTATTTCAAAGCTGTAAAAACAAGGCGGTACACATGAAAACATCTGTGTGTGTGTGTGTCTTTGTGTTTGTGTTTGAGTGAGAGAGACTGAAAAATCTAACTATTTGAGACCAAGAAAAATACATGGAACATCATCATCTCAATTTTCCAGGAGTCCCCAGGCTCAACAGCACATATGCAAGTGAACTCACACACACACACACACACACACACAAGCACACACACACACACACACACACACACACACACACACACACACACACACACAGATGTCCTATGTTGCCCCGTCTTGATAGGCTCTGCAATAGAGATAATTATGCTTAAATGCAGCCGTTTAAAATTAAATGAGCAATAGTAAGTAATGATGGCCTATTTCCCATCTGTCTGTGCATCGCTCTGTAGCTGAGCCTTGTGAATGAACATCAGTGTTCTGAATGCATAGAACTACTTCAGAGACTCTATTTATCTCCCTCATTACAAGCGTATAATATAAAGCAGTTTAGAAGGCTCTTTGAACGCACAAGATCGCCCCAACTGCGAATAGAAAATCTCACCTTGAAAGCAAGGCATGACATTTTCATGTAAAAAAAAAAAAGAAGAAGAAAGAAAGTGGAGTAAACAGGAATGAAAAACAGGAAGGATGGACTTGTTGATTTTTGTTACCACAACAGTCTTCCTGATTCTGACTCATGGGCCTGTAAACCAGATAGTGAGAAGAGTGTTTAAGCAGGACTTAATGCTTTGCAGGTTGATTGAAACCAGGCCATTGACATGCAGGAGAGTGATTGTTGGGTGATTGAAAAAGCAACTGTGCAGAGGGAAAATAAAAGAAGGTCCCGGGCTGAGCGAAGGAGGCCCTGAAAAACATCCTGCATGCATTCTAACAGAAACTTTACAGCTTCTCTCTGAAATAGTGTGGGAGAAAATGGCTGGCTGGAGCCTTCAACCACCTGTGTCCATGCATTATTCTGTTTTTGTTTGACTTGGTTTCATCTTTTTCTTTTAACCGTCTGTTTCCTCTAAATCTCTTTCTATTTTTCTTTTTCTGTGGCTCTTTGTCTCTTCTTCCCTCTTTCTCTTCTTCTCATGCACACACACAGACACACACAGACACACACACACACACACACACCAAACAAGTCCAGGGCATGCAGGTGTGAAGGTTGTGTAAGCAACTTATCCCAGGTGCAGATCAAATGTTTTTGTTATGACATACACTGCATTGCATTTCTACATTCCAATACATTATTAACCTTATGTTTCATTCTAATTGTTTGAAAAGTCTAGCACTGAAAGGCAGATTTGAACATTTGATACATCTGTTGTTTATGTCATGTGATACAAAGGCTTCAAAGATTTCTTGACATGGTTAAGCTGGTTGTAAAATACACACTTATTTTCTTTTCAGGTCAGTTAAGTATGAGTGAATCCCATTATATGCCAGATATAAAAAAACAAAATCTGGTATTGAACTAGGCATGCAATTGGAATTTGATGAAATTATGTGAAATATGTGCTTAAACTGTTATGACGGACGGCTTTTTTGTCTGCTGAGCATGACCTGCATTTGGAGAAGCAGACTACAGTGTGATTGATAATCTTCTAAAGAGGAATTAGATTGAAGAGGCAACCTTGGCATAGACACACAGACTCCCATCTGACAGTGTCTTCCACATGAGCCCATTTAACTGTCACCAGATGCAAACCCTGTGGGCTTATGGTGACAAACTGGCACTATGATGAACAACTGTTTCACAGTTTAACAAGGAACAGTAAAAGGCAATATTTTTCAAAAGAAATCATAGGAAAGCATAGCAAAGTTTTTGTGGTGTAGACTAATTTCCTGTCACATTAATTTAAATTCAACATTTAAAGGTGACAAAACCAAGATGCATATTTCAAAACCTGTAGCATGAGAACCAAACCAATCTACAAGCTCATGTTTTATTTGCCTTGGCAGATGCGTCTGGTCCCTGACAGATTTCCAGGTTTGATATGATACTGTTCACGTCATTGGAGCCTCACCTCATTGGTCATTGAGCCAAAATTTTAACCAAAATGGCTGCCACTGACGTGGAACTGCTTCTATTGAATATGCTATTATTAAACGAAACTGGACGCTATATTTGCTCTGAAAGAAGAATCAAATCAGGTAAAAATGAGTAGTATTCTAAGCTCCAGTGCTGCACTGAAGCCACACCCGCTCGTGAGAGCAGTCAAGCAGCTGTATGAAGCGAGTGAAATGTGTCAGAGTTCAGAGAATTACATGACTAACTCTGAAACACTGAGCAAGATGAATTAATCTCTCGGTGCAGGGGTATGGTCAGGGTGACCATCGAGCCACCCTTTAGGACCACCCAGAAAATTCTGGACAGAAAACTGGTGAAAAACTAAACTTTGAAGAACTTTTCCTCTTTATGAGAGTGTCAACAATTACTAAATGGATTGCTATGTCCTTAACTTTTTTCCATGATGAACTTGAAGAATGTCAACATTGTAAAAAATGATACCTGCTAAACATTGCCATTGTGATATCATGTGTAATTTAGGTGAAATGACAGGCAGCAGTGGATAACCAAGGCATTTTTTTTCTCAGAGCCCTTAAAACTCTAAAAGGCTACACACAGCAGGGGGCTGTATCTCCTTACCTTCTTGCATCTTCACACGTTTCTTCAACAGCTGGCAGAGGCTTCACTAATCTTTCCAATCAGGCAGATATTTCCTGTCCGCACTACTGTCAAAGAGAGAGAAAGGGCAAGAGAGGAGGAAGATGAAAAGCCACCGATGGAGTGAGGGCAGAGAAAACTCACAGGAGAAGTTCCTGTCATTACTGCAGTTGACTGTCCGTGTCTGCAGGCACGCACGCACACATTCACACCTGCAAATGGGTCAGTAACCCACAGACCGAATGTTCTTTCGCATGCCTGCATGTATGCATTCATCCAAGTTGACATATATACACACACATAACGGACAGGGCATGTGGAGAAACACAATATGGCAAGCATGCATGTCCACTGAAGCCTTAAAGACAGCAAAAGTAAACACATTATACACTCACTTTGGAATCATACTTTTAAACAATATTATATAAGCCACAAATAAATGTCAATTTTAATTAATTTCAACTCAATCAAGTTTAATATGACATTACAAGTACGGGAGATCCTACTCCAAACAGGTCCAAGATGAAATCTGAAATGAGTGTGTTTAATCCAAGACAATCAATCTTTTCCCCTCAATGACTGCCAGACTTCAGAGGTCCGCATCTCACTTCAGACCTAAGTTTGATTTCCACTCCAAATTTCCTGTTATGGTCATGTTTTAATCAACCTCTGTGTGTTTAACTTGGAGGCTTCTTTAAGGTGTCAAGAAATGGATTATTCTGAGGCCATGCACGATCTAAAAGATGCTGACGTGTTCAAAATTGTTTAGTTATTGTACAGCAGTGGTGTTTTCAAAGAACAAAATCCAGGTGTGCTGAGCATTGTTCTGCTGTGATTTTCATATTTTATTATTTGTTTCATTGTAGTATTTTTACTTAAAGAAATAAAACAGGGTTTAAAGAGACTGAGAGCGCGACAGATAGAAATTATGAGTGTCTGCTTGGAGTTAGACATGCGGAACTGTGGTGCATCTGCCTTGTCACGGTCCTGGCTTCAACAGCCTGAGGTGTCCACGTTAAATAAGCACAACAAATTCAGCACAGGAGGAGGCGGGGGTGTGTATATGTGTGTGTGTGTGTGAACAGGAATGGGGAACATCAGGCGAGTTTGACACGTAGCAGCACCTTACCGGCAAAACTAATCACCTCGTCATGTCTGGAGAGCAAAAGGTTAAATTGATCTGCAGAGTTAAGTCAAGATGGAAAAGATCCAGACTAGTGCGAATGACAGTACATTGCTGTCAGCAGTTGTAATGAGCTAATGAGGAATAAATGCAACCTGTTGAATGACTTCAGCTGTGAAATAAAGTGATGTTTATAACACGGGTCTCAGATGTCCATATCTCATTATTAACTTCATTTTAATGCCTCTCCTCCTCCACAGATCCAGACATCTGCTGTGTGTTCATAGATACATAGGTTTTTGCATCACGCCAAATGCTACCAGCCAGTAGAGGATTCAGTTTTGGAGTTTGGCATGTGGAAGACATTGTCAGTGTCTTGTGTAATGCTAGATGTTAAATTATCACATTTGATGGCATGACGAATTAGATTTTGCAAACTTGTTTTGCATGGCACTTCAAATTTGTCAAGGTGCTATGGAATGTTAATTTACACCACATGGCTGATTCTTATTTCTTTTTTTTTAAATGATAGTTTCATAATTTAATCTATTGAGTTTTCCTATCTGTCCAATGACATGCATACAGTGCTTATCTGTGTGTAAGAGAGAGGTTCACCTATCCACGTGCTCTTGCGCCATATGTGTCTATGTATTTTGGCTCTGCATGCGAAGCTCTTGATGTGAGTTCAGTACACTGTGTTTGATTTCTTGAACTCCAGCATTCTTCCAGGACAAGCTCCAAAGAATAAAGTGGAGGTGCATGCTAAAATGTTATGAGTGTCCATCCAGAACTTTTCCAGCTGGATGCAAAAACCCTGACAGTTTCTGGCTCTGCTTTCACTCCACTTTATCTCTAGAAAACATTAGCAGAGGGATATCTCACTTTACCTTTCCCTTTCACTAATTCCCTGAGTCTCTTTTTTCGTCATACCTGCGACATGCTGTTGAAATTTGACAGTGTTTTCGGGGAGGAATCGCAGTTGTGTTGGCCAGAATGGTCCGCTGCGCTGTAAGGGAATTGGACGTGCATTAGAAGCATTGAACATCTGCTTAGGTAGTTTAAACAGCACCTTTAAAATCTGGCCAAAACAAGGGCCTTGTGTTATCGTCCACTCCTTTTCCAGTAAACAGATGCTGATAAATGGAGTATATTTTCAATGCTTTATAAATCATTCTCTATCTCTCCTAATTCACCATCCAGTAAAAGTGTCAGCAATTTCTCATCCGACTTCTCCCTACTTTCAAATATTCCTAGAAGTTGTTGGTGTTTTGTTTTTTTAAATTGCTGATAAAAAAACATTTCTAAACCAGAATATTCTGAATACATTTTGATAAAATCCTGTTAATCACATTCTGTATTTGACAAAGCGACAAAAAAAAAACCCTCTGTTCAGTCAGTTTATACAGTTGTCAAGAGATTAGGAACTACCCAATTACACAGTATGAGTTACAGCCCACAGCCCCAGGGCTGAGTGGCTATGGTGAATGATGATTCCTGCTATGTCTGTAGATGAGGGCTTAAGAGCCTTTATCTGAGGATCTAATAAAGCCTGAGAGAATAGAAAATGGTGAAAACTTTCTCTCTGTGGTCTTTAACATGTTTAACACCCTGTGGAATCCTGAATGTAAAAAGCTAAGTGCGTGTAATTTTCTTAATTTTGACTTTGGAGGTGATGTAGAAATTCACTCCCTGTGCGATCCCTGTAACGAATTTCACATAGTTTTAAACACATCCTGCACTCCCCACAGCCTGATCATGAAAGCAGGCACACACACACACACACACACACACATGTACACAGCCCTCTGTGCTGCTCTGTGGGTCTTAAGTGTGCATAACATGGCAGCCATTATCCTATTAGCAGCAGCAGAGGCCTGAGGGCAGACAAGAGAGGGGGGGGGGAGTGAAGAAACTGGCATCAAAAATAGGAGGTATGGTCAATGGGAGGAGGTGAAGCAGCAGTGTATGGGTAAAAGGAAGGAGGTAGAGATGAAAGAATGAGTTGACATAAGCTTAGCAGCTGTGGCTAAAGCAGTGCAACAATACCAGTGTGGAAACTAAAAGGACAAAGACAGACTAATAAGGGATGGAGGTGTGTAATAAAAGAGATAGATGTGACTCCACATTAAAAATGATCCCTAAAATAGCACAACAACAAGGATATTCTCAAAAGAACTTTACCTGAAAAGCACTGGGATACCTGCTGTGTGAATATCATTACCACTGTAGCAGGCATGCATTTAAAAAGCTTAAAATACTTATTTTGTGTTTGAGCCGTAGCAGAGCTCTGCCAAGCTGGAGTTGGCCAGCATTCGCAGATCCCAGCTCCAAAGTCAATCTCCCCTTTGAACTGCCAAAATAATTGACTTCTCCTACCGCTTCATTATAACATGCTAATTTCCATTATGATTGATTAAACCAAGCTGCTCCTCTTCTCTGTCTCTGACCAACCCCAAGTTCTGCGCACAGTGGGGGGAATAACGATGGGCTTATGCAAACTCTGTACCCTCTCCCCTCCCAATTACTCCTCCAACCAGCCCCCCCTTTTGCCTTGTTCTTCCTTCCTTCCCTCCCTAACTTCCATTCCTCACTTTCTCTCTCCGTATTCAGCTACCCTGTCCAGGCTTCTTTTCACAAGGTCTCTATTGAAGCTAGGGAAAAAGGCTCAGCAGCAGCAGCTGGCCACTCTTTTCTCCAGGGCAGGTATAGAGGGGCTGGGAGCTCTCTGCATGAGCGAGCCCCACTCCTCCGGCTCCATTCAGCTCTGCCTTTGCCTCAGCTATTCACCAAGGCCCTACTTTGTCAGGAGCAAGGGAGCACAGAGAAAAAGGAGGGATCACCCTTTTCTCTCTTTGTACTCCACATAGCTATACAGGCGTTCCCAAAGCCTCCACTAATGAGTTGGCCTCTGCAGTGTTGTGAGCAGAGAGAGAAGCAGGTTTGAGAAAGAAAAGGTTTGATTAATATGGGTTCATTCTCTTCACTGATGGAACGTCAGTCTTGGCCTACTGGGTGGCTTTGCTTTGTAAGTACTAATGTGCTTTAGAATATTTATACAGAGAGCTCACAATTAAAGGTTTTATTAAATGTACAAGTGGAGATGCAGCAAACTGTTTTAATGAATCACAGTAATTTGTGTGGTTCAGAGCGAAAACTTTTGTGTCCGAGCAGAACCTCTCCTCTTTTCCCAGTGGCTGGTAAAGACACACACACACACACACACACACGAACACACACACACACACACGAACACACACACACACACACACCAGGCACCATCTAATTGCCGTTTCTCCACAGTTAATAACACACTTAAGATAATGTAATAATGCTGAATGAATTGCTTGTAAACATATACAACACACACCAAGGGAGAGGCCATATGGTCCACTGTGCAGTAAATGGGTATCCAGTTACTTCAAATAAATTCAATTTTCCACCTCTGGCCTGTGGTGCCATTGAGCGCGTTTGAACACCTAATTGAATTTAGACCGGCGGACATTTCTGATTCAGCTAGCTAATTAAGCCACTCAGTAGACGTCTAGCGAACCATGAAATGTGACAGGTCAAAGGTAGTTCTAGTGATTTTACATTTCATTGGTTTAAATAAAGTCATTTTAAGAATTCAGTGTGAAATAATAGGATAGAAAATGTCCTCTCAACTATAAGCTCTTAAAGCACGCATGGTTGAGCAGGGAAAAGGGCACTGGGTTTAATATTTCTAACAGCGATAATTATATTCTATACAACAACAAAAGCCGCGTTTAAGACACTGAAGAGAGAGAACGGGTGAAAGACAAAGACAAAAGAGAGAATGAGATGCCTTCTCGGTACAAATGTATTCACACTAAAAACACAGAAACAAAGAGTGCTGGCAGATAAAAAGCTGTTTGGCTGCCAGAGCTGTGCAACACAGAAGTCACCTTTCAAAGAGTGAAACAAGCACATTCCTCTCCTTGCGCAGAACAAAAACTGTTCCAGGCCATCGCTTCTTTTATGAAATATTCTATTGACAAGGCCTATTAAAACAACCATAGCCAAATACACAAGAGAGTCACTCTTCCCCACCCTGTCTGTCAAAGAAGTTGTAAACCAACAACGTCAACTTCAACTTTGTCTTTGCAGGGTGAGGATGTGAGCAGTGTGGACACAAGCAAACACCTGTTGAAAGGATGTGGAAACCAACTGCCATCTTGGCCCTACTTTTCAACAATGCATACCTTCACTGCAGCTGACAGCGTGGCTTGATGTGTGAGCATAACAGACAGGGCGAGCACCTCTGACCACGCCTACCTCGTGATGGAACAGGTTAGGGAGCTGGCGTGGTTTGTCTCTAATCGCTTGCCTCACCCACTGACAGGATCTTGGCACAGCACAGCCTGATTCACTCTTCTCATTAGACAAACACTGATGAGAAATGTAAATGTTAGCACACACTTTTCAATATAGATAAAAAAAATATATAATACAGGGAGAAGAAAAGCCAGAGCTGCAATGTTTGGACACCTGCAGATCATGTGCTGAACACTAACAGCCACACCACAGTTGAGCCTCTTTTATTGAGACATCATTTTGTTTTCACCTCTTCCATTAACAGTTTAGTTCATGACCTCGCTGAAAACTTGTGAGCAGTGTTGGGAAAGTTAAACTGAATCAATTACTCATAAAGAAATCTTCTGAAATTACTCAATACTCAACAACAACATTATTTCCATTATCTGATACTTAAAGCTGACTTTGAAAAAATCCTCCTCACAGATTTGCTTTATTCAGAAGACGAGGTAGAAGTAAAAAATTAGATATTGTGGCGGCAATAATATTTACACACCATCAACAGCTTGTTCAACGTTAGTCCTGGTGACTGCATCCTTAAACTCTGGAGTTACCTGTGTCCTGCTCACAGATTTGTCATGATTGGCTTTGAATTTGATTGGCTTGATTAGCTCAGTGCACGGCTGGTGACATGAGAAGAGGAACGGAGCGTGCTGACCTAACCATGCAGGGAGTGTGAACAATGCTGTGTAGAGTGATTCTGGGGTTCAGGTCCAAAGTGATTAAGGTTGTGGTGCGGCCTGTTAGTAGCTGGTACAGACACCAAATAAATCTGATTACTAATAAAAGCAAATCATTTTTACTAGTTCTACCAGTGTTGTGACAGCAGGATTCCTTTTTTTGGTGGAGGCTAATGACTCCTCCAAACACCAGCTGACATGATATCAACCATCTGCCAAACTTCACTGTAAGACAGCAAGTTACACAATTCCAATGACTATAACATGTTATTAAGTAATGTGGTACTGCTCAACACTGCTCATGAGCCGGTGTCATTTCTCATTTTGTTTTTGGTTAAACCCTAAAGGAGGCCCATGAAAACCATGAATACACCATGAAAACCAAACGGCAAAGCAAAGACAGCCTTCAAAGCAGAGTGTGTGAGACAGAAGGATTTGTATACATGTGAAATTTGGCCTTTCGCCCATGAGCACTATCATGCTGTGTGCTGTCCTCTTATATTTTCTCTTTCTCCACATCTGTCTTGCCATGCTTCTGCCCTCTTCACTCATACTCTCTCTCCGAGAATGCCACGCATCACACCACTTAGCAGGCAGCCCGGTATTGACAGAAATGCCCAAACCGTTCCTGCTTCCTATTAGCAGAGCATCTCCACGCTCCTGCAACACCCGTTAGCCATCGAGTCCCAGTATGATGAGTTGGCCGAGTTTCACGCCTCTCCATTTTATAGTTGATGAATAGCCGCAGCAGATGGTTTCTTATCTTTGAAGATTCCAGTAAGATGAGCGTGATGAATCGCTCCAGGCCTTACACATCTATCCGCCCTCTCACCATCCCCACAGCGCCATCACATTACCCCTCCAGCACCCAGAAAAAAAAAGTGAAATGTGAACAATATGTAGTTGACTCATCAAGTACACCTATGAAGCTTCTGCTTTCACTTTTCTCATACCAGACCCAAAATCTTTAGACATGTCTACATTGACACTTCCATCCCATTCCAGCTGTGTAAACACCAATATGGTTGGTGTTAAAAACATCTATACAAAAAAAAAAAAAAAGACGTGGGCTCATCTGGTGCAGTCATTATCCTCTTTACAATGCTCTCTCATGACAGACTCACGTCCACTCTTCTCATCAGTCACAACTTCACACAGCAGCTCACAGGAGAATGGGTGCTGGGTGATGAAGAGTGGACCAGTTATGGTAACAAAAGCTGTTAATGCTTTCCTTACAATGTGAATTCTTTGTAGGATTCTCAGTTTCTCAGATTATAAATCAGTCCATACCAGGGGAGAAATATCCCTCCCGATGGTGACATGTGAAATCCTCGATGAAAGAAACCACTGTATGAAAAGACTCATACTGCTCAGTGTCACACATTTATGACAGATATTATAAGATATAACTTGAATACAATGATAGAATAAAAATGTGCACGCTCAGTAACCTGCTATGTAAAAATATGCATTTTGATAAGTGTGATTATTGTTTCACGCAAAACACGTTTATCAAGTTTAGTGAATTTTGCCTGTTTTATGACATGACAAACTACAAATTTCCACCACAAACATGAAAGATGCTGTAAACTGAGCTTGGTGTATTGGTCAGAATTTTAACCTGGTATTTGCCTGCTGCTTTAGTAAAGTTATTTGTGTGCCAAGTCATAGATAGCAGGTCATCCACCAAATAAATCACATTAAAAGACGTGTCAACAGTTCTCTCAAAATAGATCCCCAAAGTACCTGGACCACATACCCTATCTGTTGAAGGAACATCAAAATACAGGGTTGAACATATTTGGGATAGCTGCAGTTGAAGACCTCCTGTCACTTGTAACGTGGACTTAAGATACAGGACACAGATGGTCTGGAACAGAAGACCTAAGGCAATATGCATAAACTTTGGGATTGTAAGATTTCTATTACATTGCAATGCTTTGTACTTTTGGTATTCTTAAAACCTCTTTCGCTTTCTGCTGATGTCTGTCATCGGTATTACTGTCTTTGGGAGGTTGTAGCAAGCTCAGTTTTAAAGCTAAAGTGAAGATGCTATCATTTAAAACAAAAAACAAAACAACGCTGAAGACCCTAAGCTGTTGGGAAGGCTCTTTTCAAAGAGGTCCCTTGACCTCTCACCTCACATATCTGAATGAAAATGGCCTCCATGGGTACCCACAAGTCTCTCCTTTACAGACATGCCCACTTCATGCAAATCCATGATGCAAAAACCATGTCGATATTGGCATTCAGTATAAATGCACATTTAAGTATATTTCTGCATACTGGGGTCACTAAACAGTATTGGAACTGCATAAATTGGTATGACTGGTTCTATAGTGACTTCTAGGATAACCATTACCTCATGAAACTTCACAACCACAAACTAGATACGTAGAGGATTCAGACGATGCATGGCTTTCCTATGTATACTGATTATAATATATTTATACATTTCAACAAGAAGTGCTTGCCATCCAATCGCCAGATCTTCTCACAGCATGACTTTTTGTTCAATGTTTCATCGAGGTCTAAGTGCCTTAATGTTATTAGAGGGATTTCTGACCATTATCAATTTTTAAATAAAAGTATGGCCCGAGTCTGTGTAACAAATAGAATGAATCCAAAAATGATTGTAACAACTTATAAGACATAATTGAGCATTGGAACGGCCATCATATGCTTCTTTTATAATGCACTAAACCCTTATCACCTCTAAATTTTCGATATTTGAATATATGCCTAGTTAAAACTCAATGTTTATTGCATCTTTATGACTAGAAAAACTTAACACAGTGGTGCATCTCAAATAAATCTTTCCCACTAGTGTGTGACAACTTCTGTGTGGCTTTAATGTTGAGACACTCACACACACACACATATGTATAAGATCCCCGGACCCCTGTAAGCGTGGTATGTTTATTGTCAAATGAATATATAATTCATAGGTAAATGATTGTCGGAAGTTTGACCAAGTTATATTTTCCTGGTATGTTTTTAAATCATAGAACTGTTATGAAAGTACATTTTACAGCCCTAAACTATTTTCAAGTCTCAAAGTAATAGAATTTCAGGACTATTAATATTGGTTGTCCTCCATTACTCAGTTTTCCATCAGCAATGAAGTCATGTTTTAACAGGGTCTCATTTCTCAGATATTTTCCTTGCTTCTACGAGCTGGAGGCCTCACCTGTAGGCTACTGTGCTCACTCACACATGCATGATGCAATGTGAAACCTTTGACTATTCACTGGAAAAGGAACGAGGAACTGTGCCACTAAACTGCCTGCAGTGCTGCAGGTGTGAATATCTGAGTCCTCACTACTGTGATTAATGGCAATGAAATCTGGGACTTCTCCCAACACGAAGCGATCACAATAGCTCTGTCAAAGTCAATCAATCCTGTCTGTCAGTGCCAGGAAAAAAATGTGATGAGAAAAAACTGTTCATGGGGCCAAGAGGCTGACAGGACCACTGATTTATCACAGATGTGCATTTTTGAGACAACGGGCGCACACTGACTTCAACATTTGGAATGAATTTTGTGCTATCATGTGGCTATTATAGGGCACACTGAAACGGTGAAAAGATCAGTCTGGATGGACAAAACACACCAAATGGGTGTGCCTGCTCACATACTATAAGAATGCACACCAAGTTAGTACACAATCATGCACATCGATGCACAGACACACCTGTGCAAAACATCAATAGATAGTGATGCAACTCGTATTTTGATTATTTACTTTAAGGAACTGCCACAGAATAAAAATACTCAAGTAAAACTTGTGCATCAACTGAATGCACCTAAGTCTATAAGTATTCATTGTGGTCACTTAAATTAATTGTATTATTTCATTGTCATATTAAGACTGGAATTACCAATACGACTTATAAAAAGCATTTCCAGCTATGCTATGCATCCAGTATATTATTCTAAAATGGACCACTCTGCATGATGAGTTTTTTCTTTTTTCTTTTGGTAATTTAAGTGTATTTAATGCTTATATGCAAGTACCAGTGTTGACTTTTAAATTAATGTATGTTTCATTGCTGCAGCTGGTAAAGATGGGGCTAATTTTAATGGATTTATGTACTCCTTAATCTATATTCATGTAGAATATTTTATTTACTGATAATATTTGGCATTAATAATCTGAATCTTCAGAGTAACTAGTAACTAAACTCATACTAAAATAATTGTAGTTTAGAAAAAAAGTACACTATTTCCCACTGAAATGTAGTGGACTGGTATACAGTATAAATGAACACAAAATTGAATTACTCAAATAAAGTACAAGTACCTCAAAAGTGTAGCACTTGCGTAAGTGTACTTTCCACCGGTGCAAATACATGCAACAGATGGTGATTTACAGATCTGACGCGTGTGATCATTATCATATTTTTTTTTGGACTCACGCCTACTAATATAATAGTTAGTAATGATAGTATTAAGAAAATTGGGTACATTAGGTAATTGGTTATACGAGTTGCATTTGCATATTCCGTGTGTGAAGATTGGAGAAACTTCCTCTCTGCCCCCCTTTTTTTCTCTTTTTCAAGTAAAACTGTATTTCAGTCAGTCTTACTAACAAACACGTTAAATGGCATTGTTATGGCATTCAAACCAATTATGTTATTATGGCTTGTTATAATGCGATTACAGGGCTTGATCCCGGTGATTGTCTCTTTAAGAAGCAGTGAGAGTGAGAGGAGGTGGTGCGGTTTCACACCCCGGGGTGGGAAACATAGGCGGGGGCAGCAACCGCTGACTGACAGCCGCTCAAAGGCTCCCCAAGTCCGCGGTGCACGGAGAGCCCGTAACGACCAATGAGGTCAGAGTTTGACCCGCCCATCAAACCACGATAGCCAATCGCGGCGAGTCATGGGCGGACTCTGGAAGCGCTGTTGTGTGCATCCAACGTGGGACTACGGAGCGATCGCCCAGAAAAAAAGGAAAAGTAACTCAAGAAAGGAAAAAACTCATGGTGGTGGTACACGGTCGGAAGGAGGGGGGACTCTATTTTGCTATTAATCGGATCGTCGAGATTTTGTGACCGCAGACTGCACCTGATAAACTGTCGGCAACGGACTGTGTGTGTGTATCAAAGTTGGATTTATTCGGCTGCAGCCGTGAAGCGCTCTCGGGAGATTGGGACGATATGAAGCGCTCGGCTTGAGAGAGAGCAACGCTGGAGTTTGTCGGCACAGTTCCTGCGGGTCTTAACTTATTTACTACACCTTCAACTTTGTAGTGGACATTTTACAACACCGTCAGAAGTCACCGTGGAGCCGTTTTGCCAAGTTTTGAACCATTTTTCTGTTGTTGTTGTTGTTGCTGCTGCTCCGTTGATCAACAGTTATTTTGAGAGCTAGTATCCTGCTGGTGTCCTTTAACACTCTGCTGTTGCATGTTTTCAAACATGCCACCAAAAAGCTATTTTCCTATCGAGGAATTAGTTTTTAGCATTTTCTAAACACTCTCTGGCACCTTTTAAACTTACGTCCAGGGCCACGTACAAGTTCGCTTTAGCTACTTTTGAATCTGTGAATCACAGATTTTTTTTTTTTTTTTTTTTAGCCCGCGTCGGACACCGAGGAGAAAGTTGGGACCGGGGAACTTGTGTGTGTGCTAAATGACTGTTTCTGGGATGGAAAACGTTTCGCGGGGACTCACTCGTTTGTACTAGCCTCTGTGTTACAAGAAGACACTCCATGTGCTGTGAAAGGCTCCAGGTCTCTGCGAAGCTGCGTTAATATTCCGGTTTTGTGGGTACGAGGAGAGAGAGAGAGCTCAGCGGCCGCGCTATTAAAACTGGATACAAAATGGCGGCGTCCCTGGGACGGCTTGGATGTGTTTCTCGTTGTGTTTTTTATTTAATGTTGTCGCTCGAACTGTTTATCACTTACGGAGTGAGTTCAGATTTACCCTGTGCCCTGAACTGTACCTGCAACGGAGATTCAGTGGACTGTAGCAACCTGGAGCTGACAGCTACGCCTCTGGACCTTCCCGTCCGGACTGTTTCCTTGTAAGTAAAGCGCTTAAGTTATCCGAGCCTATTTATTGACCAGCCCATAACGGGGTGACGGGGTTTGTAAAGAAAATAAAAGTGCCTAAAAGTGTACAAACTTACTAACTTTCCCTCTCTCTATTAAGACTAACAATACAATTCCCACAAGGCAGTGGACCCCTGTTGATCCGGGTTTCTTTCAAGGAAATCCCGTCTGAGAAGATTTTTGCGGTTCTGCTTTGAGTTGCACAAATTGTCTATCAACTCTTAACGAGGAGATTAGTTGTCTATTCCTTCTTCACAACAGCAACTTTAGAGTGAGTGAAATTAGAAAGTGAAGTAAGTAACAATGAAAGCGTTCCTCAGTTTTGCTGGGGACCCCCTGTTACCTCATTAAAGTCCCTGCACCCTCACTTTGAACACTAACCACCAGCTCCATTTGCTCAGACAGAGTTGGCACATCAGGTTGTAACTTGATTAGGATTGTTTGTGCAATTCCTGAATGAAGTTGTCGGCAAAACGGGTGTCTTTAATTGAGTTTGAGTCTGTTGTCTGTTTCAACATTATTTGTTGAGGCATTGCTTTTTTAAAAATCAGGCTGGGTGACTTGTTTTTACTGCAATATAACAGGCACACACATAAACACTGAGTATTCTGGGAGTGGACAGGAGTGAAATGCCTTGCTCAAGGGCACATTGAGATATTGTGCATAACAAAAAACTTTTACAATGTTAGCTGGACAATTTCAATTGAATTGCCCCTTTTAAACATGATCACATTTATTCTATAATGTGCCTTGATTTTAAGTTGTTTTACCCTCAAATTGAATTAACTCTCAGAACTGTAATTAAATATCACAGGCCGTGGCTTATCATCTTGTTCTGTCCGTAATTTAAAAAATGTGTTCATGTTTCCAGTGTTAGAATGAACAAGCTGTCCCCTCAGGGTGAGTAAACAAATAGAACCAAACATGTCATAACTAATAAACCCCCGCTTTATTCACCCAGATTTATGACAGGTATTACCCTAATTCCTGTTTCTGTGTTGCAAGCCATAGTACACAAATTACATTTCTTGCAAATTAAGAATTATCCTCGGGACAAGACTGACAACAGTTGAAACCCTGTCTGCCAGCTCATTTAGGAAATGAGCCAATTTAGGACATTTTTCATGGAACATCCTCCAGTGTTTGGGGAACTTAAGCACTTATCAAACTGAATGACACAATTTATTTACAGACAACACAACTCTCTGTCCTCCCAATCAACATTGCGGCAACCCCTGTGTCCAGTGGCAAATGTGATTCCTCACTGACAACCAGGCATCTTGTTACAGAATTTTCAGCATCTACTTGTGTGTGTGTTACTGGGAATGTGGGGTTAAAAGACCAAAGACCCAAAGAGTCCTCTGGCTCCCAGGTTCCTGTGTTAGTCGGGTTATCTTCCCTTGGGAAGTGAGGAATGCAACTTTTAAAAAGTCCTCTAAAAACATGAATAACAGCACTTGTGCCCGCGTAGCCTCATTGCCCTGAAGCACCACTTAGCCAAGTTGAAGTGCAGACGCTGTTTATCATGCATGTACGCAGAGACACACTGCTTCTCCTGTCCTTGTGGACAATGGACAACTACTGTGGGACAAATGTCCCGTCTGACACAGCTGCTCTAAACCTTTTGGTTTGCATAAAGATAGGGTCCTGTGTGAACCCGCGTCTCATTCCAAGTCTACTTTATTATCTCGACTGAACCTTATCAGTCAAGATTTAAGGACAGTCTTGTTGTTTTCAAAGGGAATGGCTTTATGGCTTTGAATTATCTTTTAAAACACCTAGGTTGCATATTTCCACACCACTCAAGATAGTCACATTGGGTTGGCGGGTAACTCGAAGGGAACTAGCTGTCCTCTGAAGTCTGGAAATGAACCAGATTAGCTGATGATTACTGTAAGCTCAAAGAGACAAGTAGAGACAATTTCACTTGTGGCCCAGTGTGATCCCGTCACAGGGTCCCTTACTAGTCTACTTGAGAAGATGAAATTACTTTTTCTGGTTTGAAAGTCGTTATTTTAGTTTTAGATTGCTGTCCAAGAGTATGTGTGTGTATGTTCTGTTACTCACAGCGAAAGGAAAACTAGTATTGATGCAAAAGAACGTGGTTACAGTGCAGTGTGACAATAATAGTTTTATCCTGTCAACAGAGCTGGCTGAGATGCCTCGGTTGTAAACAAAGTGCGTTTGTCCATCTCTACCTTCAGGCGTCTGAGCCAAGCGAAATCAGTGTGGGATCGACTGTCTCTGTTATGTTTACCCTAGGGAGAAAGTAGCAGCAGCAGGAGCAGTGTCAGTAGGGAGGGCAGTATTGGTGTGTGTGTGTGTGTGCGTGTGTGTGTGTGAACACAAGTCACCTAGTCCAGCATTTGTCCTTTCTACATGATGCAGATTAAACGCTCGGAGGAATCTCTCAATAACCTGAAACACTGTAGGATTTACATGCTGAACAAGTCGCTAAAACATGCGTGACTGCAGTCGTTAATCAACAAGAAGCATACATATACATGTGCTTTGTACAACTACTTTACTTTAAAGTCCTCTATTATCTGCTTTACTGTCTATGACATGAACGTAGTTCATTTAGAGAGGACAAATCCAGCTTAAGATAAATGGAGTTTTCCCACCCTGTTGTGTGGGTGAAGAACGATTGAGCTGTCATTGATTTGTTGCAATTATCTCCATGCACGCTATTAAATTGAAATTACAGTAATGAACGCAGCAGTAGTACCTACATTTATGTAGCAGCTCACAGAGGGAAATATTTGGTAAGGAGGGTCATCA
Organism: Larimichthys crocea; assembly: GCF_000972845.2. NCBI lineage: Eukaryota > Metazoa > Chordata > Actinopteri > Sciaenidae > Larimichthys > Larimichthys crocea. Next base: position 3,781,864 of record NC_040016.1, on the reverse strand, counting down.
TGTCTCCACCAGCATGTAGGAGCGTTGCAGAGCTTTTAGGAGCAGTGGCAGCAGTGACACTTTCTGGTACACATGAAATGTCAAACCTGTCTTCTTTAAGCTATTTCGATGCTTTGCTGTGACAGGAAACAAGTTCTTGCAATTTACTCTTTGTGTCAACAAGAAAATACCTCTGGAACAACAATGATTGATTTCCCCGCCACTATTGCCTAAATGCCACCAAAACAGTAGTTCTGGTTAACCCATCATATACAGAGCTAGATCAAACTGATAGCCTTTAGCTGTGTGGGGGTAGCTTCTAACCTATGAATTGTTTTTCCCCACCTGAATGCCAGCCTGCAAGCTTAAATTTGTTGAATTAAAAGGACATGATGATTCATTTCAAACAAGTTGCATAAAGTGGGTGCGGGAAGTTACATACACTCTCACCTCCTGCTCTGAGGTACTGTTTTTAGTCACTCTCGGAGCATTTTGTAGGATGAATACTGAGAAACCTTGATGCATGTGCACTGGGGAGATAGGTGGCTAGAGGGTAGGTGTTGGCAGTTGATCCATCAGTAGCAGACCTTGCAGTTCTGTGGCAGTGAGGGTAAAAACCCTTAATGCTTTCCACTTGTCCAAATAATCTCCATTCAGGGTCCTGATTTTAATAGTCCCCTGTGAGAAAACAATCTTGATGAGGAATCAAGGAAACAAACATGTTGGCACATCCTGATGACATCCTGGCAGATGTGAGGGATTGAGGGGAACCGGGGTTGTGTTGGAGGGAGGTATGTGATTGGAACGCAGCCTTAAAGAGGAACAAAAAATAATGTATTGCAAGAAACGTATCCACAGTACATTGATGTGTCTCCTTTTTAAAGGCTCTTCAGTCATGAATTTTCTTGTTGTATGTATGTCCTTTGCTGTTTTATATCAGTGTTCTTAACATTTAACAAACTGACCACCAGTCTCAGATGTTTATCCATGGTTTCTGATTGATGAATAGCCTAATAACATTTAAAGCAAGTTTACTCTCACACAGTCACATATTCCCTCTCAGGACTGGTGCCTTATCTTATTTGCAGCCACGGTAATGTGTATAAAAAGCATTTTTGTCCACAGTGCCACAGGCGTAATGGGGTTTTGCAAGTAAATAAAAGCATGAACATTAGTGATTTAGGCTGAGATTGTTGTAGTTGGACAGAGATAAAGCAGATCCATGGTGTCTGTTTGCCAGTGTCTCTCAGCGTCTTTCCTCATGTGAGATTGTAAAGCCTGTTTTTTTTAACGTTACACAAAGCTACAGTTTTTGATGAAGTTTGTCAGTGTTGAGTCTTTGAATCACCAACTGGCAGCAAACTCCTGGTGAAAAGAAGTCTGATCTTGAATGGTTCTCTTTGTAACCTAGCATTTCCAAAGTGGTTTCCTAAGTTTCCCACTGTGCTGGCCATAATGTTTGGTGTACACCAAACGTTCTGCTGCGACGCAACCCCAAGCCGTAGTCTTAAACCTCACAGTGCAGCCTTATTGGTAAACACTACCCCCAACAGTTGGTTTTGGCTTCTCCCCTCAGGAAATGGGTTTGTGTTGGTGGTTTCCCGGCAGGGGCTGGGAGCTCAGCTGGGTGGTTGTGGACTGGCCGGCCGAGGGTGGGGCTGCAGATCACCTGGCCCCTGTGGGAATACGAGGGGAGGTGGTGGAGGGACATTTTCCGCCCGCTGCATGGAACTGTTTTGTCAATGTCACGGTCTGCTGCCGCTGTTGCCTTCAGGCTGGTTGGTTAGTTGGTGAAAGTCCTGTCAGCGGTCAGAAACCTCAACCACTGTCACACATGTTGTAACACACTGAGAAAACCCAGAGGAAATGAAACATTACAGGACTGTCTGCTTGTATGTCACGTACAGACACAACTTCTTTATTTTCATTAGTAGTGTTTTACTCCATGTTACATATGAATCCATAAGAATGCTACTGTGCTGTCTTGGTACAGTGTTTCTATCCTGGCCATTGCTACTGTTAGTAAGCTTGAATTTTATAGTAGAAGTGGCTGACATATGAACAACAAGCTGCAGAAATGCGTCTTTTCTTGATTAAACAGGTTCACATTTAATTTCAGCAGTTGGGGCAGAGATGCAGCAGCAGCAGCAGCACTCAGCAGGGTTCAGCCCCTTGTGGTTTTTACAGCGTTTCTTGCTACACAGCCTTGTAATCTTGTGGTGTTGGGAGTGATTATACCAAGTTTGTTCATTGTCATAGTTTCCCTAGCCTTGTGGCTCGCATGTCGTCTTGCGGGTATTTTAAAGTCAAACCGGAGTGTTTGAAATGGTTTAGGATGATATTATCATTGGCACTGATTTTTATCAGCTGCTCTTCACTTTTTCCTTCCTTATCAGGCTGTTTGGTGTGAAGTCAGATAGTAAAAGTACAGGGACTTCATATATGGACATTTTAAAGCAGCAATCAATATTTTATTGTAAATTATCCTTGTTTTGAACCATTTAAGAGCAAAACATTAGTTGAACAAATTAGGAAGGAACAGCTAAGGTTGAGCCCTTGCCCTAATAGCAAGAGATAAAGTCTGACATTAACATAAAGATATGGAATGAGCTCATGGCCTCGCACCGGCTTTAATGACAATCAAACAGCTGCTGCCACAAGTCATTCTACAGGAATCCAGTCAGCAGAATAGATGGCACTTTTTTTTCCTCTTTTTTTTTTTGTGAAGACACTTTAAGGCGCCAAGTTTTTTCCACCTTTCCCTCTCCCCCGAAGTCGGTGTCTACAAAGTGGGCTTGATCGATGAATCATCTGTGAATTCTCTACATCTGGTAAGAGTTTGAAAATCAGGAGAAGATGTTAGAAAAAAAAAAAAAGCGTGACTTCGACAGACAGAGAGAGGGGTGCTGTGCAAGTGAAGGAGTTTCTCCCCAGAAAACAGGCAGTACGTCAAGAAGTGAGTGAAGCCTCGAAGGTCCCCCGTGTTAGCCTCTGTACCTTCTGATACTGGAGGAAGGAAAGGAGTATGAGAGGTTCGCTGTCTAGACAGCCGCAAAGTCTCATGCACCTAAATTGTAAAGATATCACAGTACGCTATTTAGATACTTATTTCAACACGGGCTGCAGTGTAATTATTACACAAATGTGCTCTCCCAGTATAATAAACAATAAGCAGGACAAAATTGACTAACGATCCTGTCTTTTTCTTTGCTTTGAAGTTGAGAGGTCAGCTGTCTACGCCGTACTAAAACAATAGCCCCACTAAAGAGACATACAGCACTTATGTTATTCTTTCAGATTAATTGGGGACACTCATTTCCTTTTACTCCATAATGAAGTAATCTGGCGCCATTTGTAAGAAATTACATTGTTGTTACGCTAGTATCCAGTGTAAAATGCAAGTGTGTGTGTGTGTGTGTGTACATACATGTATGCAGTGTGGACAGCATAAGTGTTATTGTGCTTCTCATCTGGAGAAGTCCAGGCTGGCGTCATCGGGTCCAGCCGTGGGTTCATGCAGTGCCTCGGGCTAGTTCAGGGCCTTTTTTCCGCGCCGTCTCCCTGTTTGTTTGGAATGCCCTGCTGCATCCCCGGCTTCAGCCCTAAACCAGCAGTGTGAAGTATGGCAGTGCACATGGCCCCAAGATGTGGCCTGCCTTCCTGCTTCGGAAAACTTCAGAAACTGAGTCACGCTCCTAGCCTAACTGATTTCAAAAGGCTGGAGCAACTGCTTTGTTGAGTTGTGTGTGTGTATGTGGGGGCGGTGGGAATCTGTAATGCAAATGGTGAAATATGCTGATCCCATCAGAGCTACGTTTCTCTGATCTTGCACCTAAGTTTCTCCTTCACGCCTCCCAAGATCTTACTAGCGTTCTACTCAGATTTGAGCTCTTCACATTTATCTTTATTATTGCAAATCTTGTTCGGCGGGTTGTGCTTTTAACCTTGTCAAAGTTGATAAGATATTGGCTTTGTTCTGCCCGTTTCCTTCCTCTGTTTGACTGGTGTGTAAAATGGTGGCCTGGAGCTGGTGTTAGCTTTGTATACACTCTCACTGCAGTTGCCCGGCTATAAAACTGGCCCTTAATGACAGGAAGAGTCGTGTGTGTGTATGTGTGTGTTCGTGCCTGGCCCTCAGACACTCAGGTTATTATTTGACTAGTTTTATGATGCTCTGAAATCGACCACATTAAAGGTCCTTTGTCTCCCAGCTGGACTACAGAAGGCTCATCACTTCACACTTTCAGCGAGCAAAGTTCACACCGTATTTATCTGTGATAGAAATGGGAAAGATAATGATGATGTATCTTTGTATGTGCGAGTCCCCGCTCTCTTCCTCCCTCCCCATATCTCCTCTCCCACACACAGACCGTGTGCTGACTTACAAGCATAGTGTCATATGCTATGACATCACTCCTGTACTCCCAGCTTTCCTGTACTCCCACAGCACCCATAACACAACTATTTTTTAAAGGCCTTTAATGAGTTTTATATGTCAGATCAGCTACATGGTCCAGCAATGACGGTCTACCCCCAGACAGTTTGCTTAGTCAGACAGGCCTTTTAAGAGTTATTCACATTGTCTTTTCAAGACGTCTTTTCCAGGCAGACTCCGTTTGAAGCTGATATTTCAGATTGCTCACGCATCGTTCCACTAGTTGGCTGAGTTTTGTTGGACTATAGAAAGTTAAAATCTAGTTTCTGCAAGTGACGTGGAACTCGAGAAAAGCCTCATTTAGCAGTTCTAGGAAATGAGTCATTAATTCATTTTGTATGAATTAATTAACTGATTGATCGTGACACTGTTACAGATCAACCAACGGTTGTTTGTTTCTGACATTACCGTGTACATTTTTCTATATATTACTGTGTTGCATCCTTGTGTTTAAACTTTCTGCCGTGTTACACAGAGAACCTTTTTTCTTCCTGATATTCAAACAGGGGGCATTCAGGTTGTGGTGCCTGGGTGGGGTTAGAAAGGCGGCACCTCTTTATCCCAGACCAGCCCTCTTTCCAGCTGCTTTGCAGTTTCGTGTCTCTACACTTTTGCCGACTGAAAAAAAAGCTATGCTGTCCTTTTGTGCAGATTCTTGGGACACGAAAGTTTCGAAAGTTTGACTAGGTGCAGTTTATAATAGATGGCAAATGTGTATATATATAATATGAAATTTGTCAGTTTGAAATCAAGGACTTCAGAGAAACTTTGAATGGAGGCTGCAGTGTGTCACCAGAATATTCCCAGCATGTTTCGGCATGCGGCTATGATTGTTTAATGAATTGAAAAAGTGATGAATTAAATTAGAGTGATACTTGTAAAACAACCGTGAGTGCAAGAGTAATGACATGATCATCAATTTTATCAAATCAAATTGTCCTTTTAAAGCATGGATGATTTAATAACGTTTCATATGGTCACCTGGCTTCCGTGCGTGAGTCAGCAGCAGCTTGAATTCAGTGGGAAAGCTAGTGTTTGGCTCAACATGGAGCCTTGAATTATCACACACTTTCTTTCGTTAAGTACCTGGCAGAGAGTGCTTTTGATTTTGATCCCGCTGACTAATGTCAAACAATCCAGCCCATTTGTATAAACTAGTTGTACCATACAATGGAATGCTGCCTTTGAAGCATTAAGGCAAACTGCTTTGTAGTGTTTGCCATGGTTAATTACAGCGGCTGTTCCCATCTTGAACACACATCCTTTCCCGGCTAGTTGAGTTATGCGATGTAAACTAATGGAAGCCATTGTGCTATCGTTGATTTGTTCTCTGCAGCTAATGTAAAGCTTGACAGGTTATTTGGATGGTTCCCATTCGTCTCGGTGTGTTTTTGTTTCCGATGGTGTCAACGTCTACATCTCTCAAAGTCAAAAACTCTAAAGATTTCTAGGCTTCTCTGATCCCAAGGCAAAGTCGGCCAGAAAAGGCAAGATTGTAAGGTCACTTTCTGGAAAGCATTAACCACTGGAGTCCTCCCTCACTCCCTCCCTCAACAACACCCAACCCATCCCTCCACAGGAGAGAGAGAGGGGGGGGGGGGTTTCTAGAGAGGGAGTGAAACCGGCGTTATCACCGTGGCCTCATACAGTAGGTGTTAAAACGCTGTGAAACTTATCTGATCTGATAGGAAAGAAAATAAATCTGGCTGAATGAGATGAAGAGAAAAAGGCTCAGTTGTGTAAACACCATAGCTGACTGGGAAAGAGGTACATGCATGCTTGCGTACAGACACAAAGGACCAGTTTTGTTTGTTGCTGTGGCCTTTAGCACCAGTATGGCAGGTTTGGCTTTTAAATGTGACTTGCTTTTCTTTTTTCTTTTTTTGTTAGTCGTCCCTTTGTTCTGTTTTGCCCCGTTTTTAAGCGTTTACTTCCATGCCTATGAAGTCATGCATAGCCAGTTTTCTTCACCAAAGCTCTTTGTGGAGGGGAGGTGGCGTTCCTGGGTAAATCTTTTATTTGCTTGTAATGCAAGGTTCACTAGTAAAATTCCTTGACCTGTTTTGTGCCAGAAGCAGGTTGATTTAAAAACTAGCGATTGCTCTTCCAGATGACAGCACTCTCCTGAGTTCATCCTCTGTGTGTGTGTGTGTGCGTGTGCGTGTGTGTACCTCCAGGCAGAGGCGGCCCATTGGAAAGCCGTGTGATTTTTCACTTAGCTTAGCACCATAACGAGGTAATTGCCTCCTGTTGCAGGGGACGACAATTTAGTGATCTGCGCCACAATGGGAGGTGCCCCAGTAAATGATCGTAAAATAGACACACAGACACACACACACACACGCACACTTCCCTGTCAGACCTGCACCTGGAGGGCAGACACATGCTCTGCTATTATCTCGTCACACACACACACACACACACGCAGGGAGAAAGCTTTGGGGAGGGAGACTGTCATTATCTGCAATCAAGAACAGAAGACAAGAAAGGGAAATCTGTCAAGTTAGGCAGAGATTAAGATTGATGTGAATAAATAGTACCTTAAGAAGCGGAGTGTGTATGATTGTTAGAAAATAATAGTCTTTTGCTATGGTATTGACCCAGCCACCTCACATTAGCTTACCTAATATCCATTCCTACATTCAGAGTTGAGCCCCAGCCTCCACACTAACCGGTCTTTTAAGGCCACGGTGGGGCAAGAGGCCGAGGAATGTGTTGCATCAGGTAAAAAGTGTCCCCGGACTCTGGGAACAAGCGGGCATCTCTCGGCAGGCCTGTGAAACATTCCTGGGCCGTCTCTCACGTCTGGACAGAGGGATGGAGGGGCAGGAGGCAGGCGGCTCGGAGCTGTGGGCTCCCTTTGTCTCGCCTAGCCCTAACCCCACCACACAAACACAAACAGCACTCTCACTGCAGCCTCCCCTCTGCCAACAGGCAGGCTGTATGCCAGCCAGGCAGGAGGTATGTGTGTGTATGTGTGTGTATGTGTGTGTGTGTGCATGAGTGAGAGAGAGAGAGATAGCACTTGTTTATGTTTGAAATAAATTTGATTCATATGGCGTGGGAAGCTCAATCAGAAAAGCAGATGTGTGTTAGGTGCACACACACACACACACATACACATACACAACCCCTCCTTCTCACTCGGCCTCGTTCGGCGGTAACGCTATATCACTGGACAAATCACTCTAATAAGCCTCCGTACAAGTCAAGTGCCAGCTATTAAATACACTGTTAGCCTAAAGTGCAAATTGACTGCTGCAGATGAATAGCCTGTGGGTTATGTTTGGAAAGTGAGCCAGGACAGAGAGGCACTCTATCGATAGTATTGATTGGGCCCTCCTTGAAGGCCGGCTGATGTACTGCAGTGTTTTCAGGCTTAATGTGGACCAATGAGGCAGTTTGTCAAATGGCAGAGATAATTGTTGTTATTGATCAGGATTCTTATTTGAACTACTGAACAATGGCCATGACAAATGCAATAAAAGTGAATAAAAAAAAAATATCGTTGCTCTGCTGATAATTTGTTGATTGTTCTCGCCAGTCTGCTATTAGGCGCATATGGATTGTAACTACTTTTTTATTTTATTTACGTCTTCTTTTGCTTTTTTTTTTTTTTTTTTCCAGGAATCTTGGCCACAACAAGCTGACCGCCATCAACGCTGAAGCTTTTGACAACCTTCCCAACTTGAGAGAGCTGTAAGTAGTCACCAACAGATGCTAACGCATGCGCAGCAAACTTGTGAACGCTCGTCATGTTTGGATCTCTTTTCATCTCTGAATGTAGCTCGTCTTTGTATTTAATCCAGTCAGTTGTGATACACTTTTATCAATGACTTCATTCTGACTAACGTCCACGGATCCCACTCCACTTCCTAGTGGCATCCTCGTATGTGTTGCCTTGAACTAAGTCCAATTGAGAATAAAGTGGTGGTTTTCTATATTAAGCCTTCCCTCCACCACCCGATACTGTGGCCAACGCTGGCCTTGTAAATATTTTATATGGTGAGGAGAGGGCTTGGCTCTGTGTCACTCAGCGCCAGTACACAAGACACATACACACACAGACACGAGCTAGCTGATGATACACACACTGGTGACATCTCTGGCAGGCCGTCCGACCAGTTATACGCTCCTCGACATCTGTTTTACTCCCATGTTATTTTTGGTTTTTAAAAGGATGACTTGCTACTTGCTCTGCGGCAGACGTGACAAGTCGCGTTTGAAATCTTTTGATTTATGCAAACTTATGTTGGATTTAGCATCATGTGATGGAGCATGTTTAATAACGCTGTGGCATCCCAGCTAGTGTGTACATTATTAATTTATTTTTTTTAATCAAAGTACAGCTTCACAAACACTGTAGCTTTGACACAGGCTGTTTTTGTGCCCAGATTTGAGGTTTAGCTTTCTACTAGCTACTAACCTGTGCGCTTAATTTTTGTGTCTCCTCTAAGGAGAGTCCTCTAACCTCACAACAACATATGATTTGTATGTTTCTTTGTTTTTTTTTTTTCCCCCCTTCAGGGCACAGTTTTGTTCTCTAACCCTACTGCTCTGTGTGTTTAATCACTTTCAGGCGACTGGACCACAATGAGCTGACCTCCATACCAGATTTAGGACAGGTTGCTTCCAAGATTGTATCTCTCTACCTGTGAGTATCCCCCCTCCCTCCCTCCCTTCCGGCTCCACCATTTACTGCTTAACATGTTACCAGAATTATCTGCTTCTCTGTTACTGTATTCTTAGGTCAGTGGCCTCTTTGAAATGCTCTTGAAATAGTCTCTTGACGTCTGTGCAGGATCCATATGCCTTAACATCTGAGAAGTAATACTGCATTAATGTGAAGTTAGCGCTGAATGTGACTGCGTTATATGAAACTACATTTTTTTTTTTTTTTTTTTTTTTTAATCACCCCTGCACTTGAACTTGGCATAAATATGGAGCTCCGTCTTGAGCGATTAGTATGTGGTCACGTAACTGACTAGTCTTATTAGCCGGTCATGTGCTCGTGTCTACAGTGAGCGGTGCCGGCTGCTTGAAGTGTCAGCTCCTATATAGTTGCTGCTCGGTTGCTCCCCAGTTGTGAAACCGTGCCTGTGGGGACTGCCTGCACTGGCATCTCACTGGAGATTTACTGCCCTATTTGGGAAGGGCGTGTGCGCGCTTGTATGTGTCACAAACGTGAGCTCGGTAGTCCATCAACAGTTTCATTTTTCACACTTTTTAAGACAAGAATGTGGAGTTTGATGACTTCATTCAAGTTGCGGTTTGGAAAACGTACAGAAATGTATCATGTTATTCATATTATGATTGTAGTAATACAGCTCACCTCGGCACCGATAATTTTCAGTGTTATCATAATTCTCAAGAATGTCTTAAAGGAATGTGAGGCGGACAAAACAAATGTAACCAAAGTCTTTCTAAGGTTGGACCAAAATAAACCCGAGATAAAAATCAAAATGCTTAAGCTGATAAGAAAGATTATTACAGTTCTTAACTAATAAGATAAATGGCAGTGCTTCTTGGTGTGTTCAATTCTACGCACGCACACACACACACACACACAGTTAATAATCGTGACAGCGTTCCACCCATATCATCTGTTGGGTGGACTGTTGTTTTCCAGCATGCCATAGTTTTTTCCCCTTGTGTGACCAGAAAACATTCTTACATCTCAGTCAACCTGAAACAAGAAAATTACCCCCCCCCCAAGCTAGCCTAGCGCTAACCATTAGCTTCGCTCCGTATATATATTTTTTCACACCTCGCTAGCATGCCAGCTGACTGACTGAAGTATGCAGCTGCAGGTTCCTGTAATATCGGTCATTGTTGTGTCATCGTCGGTGGTGAGCTTTGTGGGAGTCACACCTTTGCTTCTCCCTGTGTGTCATCCGCCCGCTTCTCAAAATTCATCATGATGCATGCATGTGGTCAGGACATTTCTGTAACGTTTAGCAGTTGCTGAAGATTAAGCAAATCTGACATCTGTCTTTTAAAATTGGTCATGTTTCCGAGAAGCTGGATCTGTTATCGTGTGTGTGTATTTTCAGTCCGGGTCTGTGAGCTTTAGCAGAAACTCCTTTTCTCTTTTGTTTTTGACACAAAACCGATCAGAGCAACTTCACCTTTACTTGCACAAACTATGTAGAGTCGCAGCCCCTCCAAATGATCGGGGTGTCTTTTTTTGGCCTGACTGCTAGCCTGTTGCTAGGGGGGGAAGGCCTGTAGGCCTGATGGGAGTGGAGGCTGTAGGGAGGGTCGGATCTTTACAAAGCCACACAGCTGAAGTGAGGGCCCGCTGAAACACTTGCAGCTGCAGCTGTCAATCACATGGCTTACAGTAAAATGGGTGACAGTGAGAAGGGGAGGAAGGATGAGAAAATAGGGAGGGCAGACGGGATGGGGGGATGTGAATAGTGTCAGATCAGGGTGACATCACCATATGTCGAAAGAGGAATGGTTACAGAGAAGTAGTGTAGGAGGCAGCAGGATATGGAGAGGCAACGGAAGAGGGGGAAAAAGGGGAAGCGGGAGGTGAGCTCACGCTCAGGGTTATTCCCAAAAGTAATTCCAATGCACGGCATCTCCCCTGCCAACCACCAATCCCTCTAGACTGTGAGAATTTCTGTGTAGTATGTGCCCTGGCAGAGGCAGCAGTATAGACTGCAGGGCAGTGTGCCTGTGCCACTGGTTGAGATAGTCTGGAATGTCGTCGGACTACAAGTTTGTGAGACAGTGGGTTACACACACCCTCACACACACACACAAGCAAATGGACTGAGGGAAAAAAAAGAAGCTTTGAAGCAGTGAGCTCTGCAAAAGGGCCCATCATATGTGGTTGTTACTGTCTGACTACCTCTTCAAGTGTATCAGTTTGTGAGTTGCTGATGGGGGTGCCGGTGCTGCCTAATGGAAATGACCAATCGAATGATGTTTGTAGAATTACACAATAAATAGCTTAAGGAAACAGCAAGTTTCCTGGAAGGAACATTTTCTGGCTTTGTAAATGTTCAGTGTAATTCTTGGCAGCTCTCGTGGTATTCATTACGCACAGATAAGCCCGACTGTGCGCTAAACTTTATTGCTCTTAGATATGTCTCCAGTCTTAAATTTAAAGTCACTTCCCGACGAACTAACCAAAGACCACACAGTAGACTCCCACAGTCCCACAATGCACTTGGTGAGCCTGTGGACACCGACGCAGACTCCCAGAATGCCACAGCAGGATGGCAAGAAACAAAAAGTTTCTAAAAAAAAAGTGGCAGCAGAGAACTTTCCTATTGTTTTCATTGTCTGCCCCATGAACATAAAAGAGGGCCTTTAGAACAGCTCAGGATAGAAATCATATGGCCCACTGGATGATCTGATTTTGAAATAATTCTCCTTTTATCCCCACCGCCAGCTTCAAACAGTTTGAAAACGGGCTGAACAATCGTCCCCCGAAGATGACACTGGAAACAGGAGAATGGGCATGCTAGTGTAAAGCGCTGATGCACTTTCCGTACATCAAAAGAAGTGCCAAAATGAGCCAGGCTCATGATAATCAGATGGTCAATGGGGCAGGGTAATGAGATTTGGAATTAAGTGGAGTCGAGGCGAAAAAAAAAAAAAAGACCCATGCACATCAAAGGGAACAAGAGTGAACCCAGCTCCTCTTCATCAGAAACGTCCCTGAGCGTATGATAATCAGTTTTTATAAACGCTACTATTGTGTGTGTGGACTTCAAACGCACTGAGCGCCGGGGCTTTATCTGTCTTTCACACGCAGCTGGGCTCTGACTGTGGGAGGGAGAGAGAGAGACAGAGAGAGACAGAGAGAGGGGGAGAGAGAGAGAGAGAGAGAGAGGGAATTTGGTTTGAGCGGTGGAAGGAGAACGGGGCGAGAGAAAGAGTGAGAGAGGTCAACCTCTCCCACCAGTTTGAGACTGATCTGTTTTTCCCAGCAAAGGTCACCAGCTGTTGACCCCACCTCACCCCTTCATTCTCCCTCCCCCATTCCCTCCCCTCCCGTCCTTTTTGCTCAGGCTCACTGTAGCCACTGTTGCTCCGTCCCATGTGTGCGCTTGTTATTTGTGTTGTGTGTGTGTGTGTGTGTGTGTGTGTGTGTGTGTGTGTGTGTATATGTGTGTGTTTGCCCAGGCATGCTTGCATGGCTCATCCTTAACCATTTCTGCCACTGTTTATTCAGGTGGGCCACTGTGGTGTGACCCCTCCTCTTCTCGGACACCAATAAATATATGTGTGTGTGTGTGTGTGTGTGTGTGTCCATCTGCTGGCTGAAGGCTGGAAAGGAAGGAGGGACTGACCTTGTTTTGACGAGTTTGACTGGAACACCTGCTCTCTCTCTTGCTCTTTCTGTCAAACACAAACAAACAAACAAACACACCATCATAGGAAGTTAATTCAGAATAACAATGCTAAGTTTTAATTAAGAAGGAAAAACAAAGATTTTTTTTCTAATGCTGTCAAACTGCCCATTGGTCAAGTGACTTGATCTTAAGATATAAGGACATTTTAAAATTTGTAACAAGAGGTCAGTGCTGGATAAGTTCTGTGTCTGGGTTATGAAATGCCTGATGTGTCTCTTCCCTGTGTTTTGCGCTGTTCTGTGGCAAAACAGACCGCTATGATGTATAGAAATGTGCTGCTATCACCAATGTGTGACTGCCTAGTTATTACAGTAAATGCATGAGTTAAAAAATAAATAAATGGTGCTCTAGGTAAATTATACTTTAAACAAACCTCAGAAACAAACTTTTAATGTAGCTAATGAAGCTGAGGTAGTTGGTCTGATGTCATCTGTGTGTACCTGCTTTCTTGGTGTTTTATTTTTTTGTTTATTGTGCACCAAATAAAGATACTTAATTGTATCGCTCCTTTTTTTCCTCTCTCTCTCTCTTTCGCTTTTCTTTTTTTTTTCTTTTTTTTTTTTAGGTCGGTCGGGTAAATGAAAGTGATACTAAATGAAATTCCTGTCCCTAGTTAGCACCCAGGCATGTGTCAAATGTGTCACCCAGCAAAGTCTTTCATGTATGCTCAGATAGCACTGGCCATCTCCTAGCACACTCTCATGTAAGGACACAGACACACACACACACACATATCATATAGGCTTCCTTCTGTGTATTTGCAGTAAAACACAGGTACATTTGGCCGTCTTTGTGCTCTACTGACACAGTCTATCACCCAGGTTATCAGTGTTTCCACAGTCCTGTTCACCACATAGTAGGCTAAAGACTTTTTCTTCCTCGTTTTTCTTTCTTTTCTTCTCCATGTGGAATTGCCCAACACTGATGTTGAGGAGGACAGGAGGGCCGCTAACAGGGCCAACATAAAAACAAAAAAATATGTCCTGTCTGTGTTATCTAGTCAGTAGCCCTCACTCCTTTTGTCTTTGATGGATTAGGACCTTGATAGTGTCCAGAGCTTCTTGACACAGCCATCTCTCCATTCCAACACACACTGAAGTAGAAAAAAAACAAATCCCTCTCTAAGTGGCCCTAGTTGATCACCAAGGCCCCATCTGTCTCATAGATTTTGCATTTAAGCTCTGTTGAGAAGCACAGGTGTCCTTGGAATTGTTTAAAGAAGACCAGCCTCTGTGTGGAAGCTCCTAAAGTACACATTTTGTGGTGGATGAAGACCACTTTGTTCTGTGTACTCTGCTCTCTTTGTGCCTGAGAGTGGGTTTAGAGAAGCCGGGGGGATTTGGAGTGTCTTCCTTTAGTGATGGGAAAAGGACACTGAAGTGAAGCAGGGTCATATTTTTAGAAATAGTGATGTGGACACTTTGTATGGTAGAGTTATAGGTCTGTGAGTATGATCTTCAGCCACACCTAATGCCCTTTTATGTGGCATTTTATGTAATTTCTTTTTTTTTTCTTTTTTCCAGACATCATAATAAGATCCGCAGTATAGACGGCAGGCGGACCAGAGAGCTGGTTTCTGTGGAAACCCTGGACCTGAGCAATAATGACATCACTGAGCTCAGAGGGCACTGCTTTCCTGCAGGCCTCCAAATCAAAGACCTGTAAGTACAATCGCCAGTCATTTTACATTATTACAGTGACACAACACACCAATGTGGTGCTTAAATAAGATTAAACATGATGAAACTTCAGTGATCCCTGTGGTGGGAATTTTGCAGCACTCAATATTAGTAGTTAAATAAAATGAAAAACAGTGTACATGATTCATGAACGCATGTTTGAGGTTTGTAACACGTCTTTTCACACGTTGTGCTGTTTCTGTCTTTAGGTACCTGAGCAACAACAAGATCAGCGCGTTGGAACTCGGTGCTCTGGACCATCTGGGCTCAACTCTACAGGTCCTGAGACTGAGCCGAAATCGCATCAGCCAGATCCCCGTGAAAGCCTTCCAACTCCCGAGGCTCACCCAGCTGTGAGTGCCGCTGGATTTCATCAGTTTAAACAACATAGTTAACATGCTGACAAGGTTGTGTTTTGATCTGTCAGGACACGTCAACCTGCAAAAACAATATCCATTTTCAGCCTAAACACAAATGTCAAGAATCTTGAGTTTCCCAGTTGAAGCCTTTGGAGACATTACAGGATTGAAAAGAACTAGGCGTTTGAATGAGGAGGAGTTTGTAGTGTCTGTTGATCGAGGTCTGTGTGTGTTTAACATTTGGAACGCTCTTAATGTGAGCTATACCTCTAGGGGTGGATAAGGTCTGACTAGGTAAACACCGGAGCCATATTTATTGCCTCCTTCCATATCCCCAAAGTGGTTAGTTCATTCCCCATGCCGGGCTCCATTATCTTTGTCAAACTTCCCTCCAGCGTAACAGCGAGGTCGACCTATTTGTAGCTCAACACCTCCATTCTGGAAAGCGAAGGGACTGTCACGTAATGGGAGTCTCCCCCATTGTGGCTCCAGTAGTTTCCCCAGGTGCTTTTGTTGGACAGGTGGTCCCGGTGACACTGTATCTGCACACTGTAGGGGGTGATGCACATCAGACACAAAAGAACCTGTGTGGATGTTTATCTTTGCCAACCTGAGGGCTTTTACAGCCTCGACACACGCACATACCAGATGTACAGATTCACTGTTACGTGTGGAGAGACGTCTCAGGCCTCATGTGCAAAGTAAAGACCGTGGTGTTTAAAATCTTCTACCATGTTCTCTTTTAGCATCACTGTTAATTCATAGGGTCATAATTTGACCCTTGTTTGTAAGCTAAAGCCTGGGGGTATACAGCTCTGGCCACATGCCACAGGTGGAAAGGATACCACTAAGGAATGCCTGTTAAGCTGGGGGTTTGTTAACTACTAAATACTCCAACTGTAACTGAAGTGTGCAGGCTACAGGATTCTTTGCTTTTGACTTCAGTGTGATGGATGCTGATGTAGAATGAGGGCAAAAGATTCTTCAGTCAGAGGAGGGAAAAAAATTTTTTTCCTGCTTTAAAACATAGGGAATATTTTGACTTTTAAGTTTAAAGTATGTTTAAGTGCCTCGCTGTATTTTCTCCCATGTCGCTAATTTCTTTTTCTTTATCCGTTCACCTTGTAGTGAGCTGAATAGGAACCGTATTCGTCAGGTGGAGGGTCTGACCTTCCAGGGTCTGTCCAGCCTGGAGGTCCTCAAGCTGCAAAGAAACAGCATCAGCAAACTGACTGACGGGGCCTTCTGGGACCTGGCCAAGATGAAAGTCCTGTATGTAAAAAGACTGAACATAAATTTACAGACACATTTTTTTATTAAACTGTATGTAAAGCATCCTGAACAAAACTTAATATCTCAAACCTCTCACCTGATTTATAGAGGTTGGTTGCAGCACATGAAGCTTAAAACTAGCCCTATATGATAAGAATCTTACTTGCACCAGTTCTCACCAATCACACCCTTTCCCACTGGCCTGCAATTTTTACACATTACACCAATTACATGCAAAATAACATATTAATGGTCACAAATTGTACTGCAATCTTTCTGAAACGCTGCTGCACATTTAGTTATTTCAGGGCCCAAAAATTACCACCAAGCCCCTGCCATTCTGTTGCCTGCAAACCATTGTGTCCAGATCCCCAATTTCCTACGTCCTGTACTGATTATGCTTATTTTGCCCGTTTGTGTGTCTTGCAGTCACCTGGACTACAACAGCCTGACAGAGGTGAACAGTGGCTCCTTGTACGGCCTGACTGCCCTTCAGCATTTATTTCTCAGTAACAACTCTATAGCCCGCATCAACGCTGATGGATGGAAGTTCTGCCAAAAGCTGAGAGAACTGTGAGTACTAGCATTAAATACACAACGCTTGTGCCAGATGTCCTTTCTGTAGACAGTAGGCGAAGTAAAAAAAAAAAAACAACGACTGCAGAGTGAAACTTTGCTCTGTCTCTGGGGATCCTCACAATCCGACACTCCCCACCCCCATCCATATCATCATCTACCTTCCGAAGGGTTAAATGACATTGTGCTTTAACACCCAATATGCCACGCTATTCTCAGAATAAGCCTGTTTATCCCATAATTAGAGCTGTGCTCAACAGCACTCAAGCCCTTCGACAAGAGTTTTTGTACTCAGTTCTGAAGCGTGGGGGTTTTGGCAAACCGGCGTGTAATCCTCTACCAGTTGTGTTGTGGTAATTACACTAAAGGACACTAAAGGATCACCTTCACGGCCTTTGTCTACCCAACGAGGAGTTATTATTGGAGTCTTTCCTGTTCTGTTGACATGACCGCCGTACTGCTTCTGTAAAGTGCTTTGCTCAGCTGAGGCGTTGCTAACTGCGAGGTGGCCTAGGGTATCTGTGGCGCCTATGTTTATTTATGTGTAAGGGATAAAGAGGTAAATGGTGTTCACGTTCGTTTGCTCTGTGTATCTCAGCGTTGTTTCCTGCGTGCACGTCTGTGAATGACAGATTGCTCCCAGGGTTCCCTGAATCATCCTCCCAGCGCTGCCTCAGCCAGCGGTTATATGATTCTTTTTTTTTTTTTTATTATCTAAAGTTATGATGACCCCTGTGACTGATAGAAAAGAGTGACTCGTCTTTATGAGGAGCCTGTTATTGCATTCCCAATGGGCCCGGCTAAGCTGGTCATCAGGGAGAATCTCTGCACACATGACTGGTCAAGCAAACCTGAGGCCTGGCCACAGAAACAGACAGTGAGGGCCACAGAGAGGGCACTATAACGCACAATACTGCCTTTGACCACTGTTTGAAAGATACCATTATTAGATTTACAATCAGGATTTATCAGGAAGTATTACATGCTTAATATGAAAAACATTCTTACAGGTTTCAAGTCTTATTTTTAACCCGTTTCTCAGGTCTGGTGTCATCTTGTTATTAGCGGTGTATTATTTGGAAATCCATGTCCTGTTCTTATTCCATTTGGATTTCCTTTAGCCATGTAAGAAAAAAGGTTTGATGTGAAAATTTGAGCACTTTGAGGGCTGCAGTACACAAGAGTGACAGTATATCCCTCTGGGGTTTACCACATGCTCAAGTAGGCTTATAAATGGAGGTTGTAGACATGTAAAGTTCCAACCAAGAGTGTCTTTTTTTCCCCCGTCAAACGGTTAGGACCTCAGTTGAGCTCTAATGTCTGCTAAGCCCATATACTGTTAACATCTTGTGGTAAGGA
Organism: Larimichthys crocea; assembly: GCF_000972845.2. Taxonomy (NCBI): domain Eukaryota; kingdom Metazoa; phylum Chordata; class Actinopteri; family Sciaenidae; genus Larimichthys; species Larimichthys crocea. The sequence continues at coordinate 3,763,833 of NC_040016.1, read as the reverse complement.
AAAAGGCACAATGGAAAAATGCATCACAGAGTGGCAAACAGACATTGAATCAGCCATGAAATTTAAGTATAATGATGTCGCGAGCTGCCTCAGCATTCTGCCAACCTGTCATCTCCTTCCAGACCTCACACAGAACATTTCTCTCTCCTCCCCCTGTTTTTTCCCCCTCTTTCTCTCCGTCCCCTTTTTTCTGTCTGCCTCGCGCTCTGTCTCTCTCTCCAGGAATCTGTCGTACAACAACTTGACTCGTCTGGATGAAGGCAGCCTGGCTGTGCTGGGGGATCTCCACACTCTACGTCTGGGCCACAACTCCATCAGCCACATCACCGAGGGAGCCTTCAGAGGCCTCAAGGCCGTACGCGTCCTGTAAGTACAGCCCCCTCAACTGCCATTACCAATCCCCAAATGACCCCCACAAACAACCCCCTCATTATGGTTTAGCCCCTGCTGGCAATAAGCTAAGATGTGCCACATGGGAGCAGTGAAAGCTGAGATGTTTAATATTGGTTTTGCCTCTGTGATATTTGATATTTCGGCTCCCTTCATTTGACTCCAGAAAACGGGAGCTGTTTATTTTTAGGTTTGATCTCGATTTGCATTCATATCTATTCATGAGGTTTGTTTTTTACTTTTACAAGGTGTTCATGCATCACTTACACTGAGGTTTCTGTGGCAACTCTTTATTTTTTGTGTCTTTTCTCACTTTGCTCCTTTTTGTTTTGGGTTCTTTTGTTTTGGTTCCCAACAAACTTGGATCTGAAAGTGTTCAACGTTGCCTCACTCGAGACCCTTCCTCACTTTTAGACGCCACGAATAAAGACGGGGCTTTTCTTTCCTCGCTTATCCACCTTTTGCACAAAAAGGTCCAAACAGGCCCAAAGAAAGAAAAGTAGAGGATGAAAGGGAGAAAGTCGGGGGATAAATTCAGGAGAAAGACTTGGGGGTCTTGGTTCCTAACCAAGGTCCTCTTGGCTGTGCCTTCATCCCGCTGAGAGAGCCAGAGAGCAGATTTGTGCCAGAGCGCACTAGACAAGCTCTCTCTCACAGCTGGGTGACAAGCCAAGGCACATAAGGCCTCTCTCTGCTGGCACACTGGGTGCTAGATAACTACCTTCAGAGGGAAATGGAGAGAGGGATAGGGAGCTGACCACCCTATCTCAGCCACTCTCTCATGTTTTCCTTTCTAGTCTTTTAATTGCTCACTTTGTTTCTTTTGGCTTTACCGTTTTAATGCACACTTAATGTCCATTTCTTTCCCTCTGTTATCCTAAGTGTGTTCTGTCATCTCCTTATGTTATCCCCCAATACACGCACTATCTCTGTCTTGATTTTGCATGATCTTTCCTCTCCTTCTTTTGTATCGCTCCTGGGCGCTGTGTCTTTGAGGCAGGCCTAATCTAATCAGTGGAGGGGAGGACAGGCATAGGCTGGGCTCTGAAAAGGAGCCGGGGGAGCTTTAATTGGGCCTGCGCTGCTGGTCGTGCTGGCATGGGGCTGGAGCCTGCAACGGGGTGTGAAAGCTCCAAACAAGCCAGCCTGCCCTCTAATTCGGCCACGGGGGTCGTTGGCTCATCGGGCCTCCCCCTACCTCCCTTTTCTCCGTGCCCGGTCTCCCTTCTCTACAGCCCCCGCCACTGGCCTTGCTTTAACAAGGCGACGGCCATTCACATCCAGCCAGCCAGAAAGAGTAGGAAATTGGCAGTCCCTGTCTAGTCCGACTAAGACAGCGGCCAATAGAGACAGAAAAGAACCAGAAGGGGATATGAGATGCTTGGAAAGCAAAGGCAGGAGGAGGAGGAGGAGCGGTGGGTCCTATTGTGGAGATGGTGGAGGGTGTGGCTGACCATCAACCTCAAAGGCCTTTCTCAAGTTTGAAAGAAAGTCTTTTAATGGTTCAGAGAAGTCCTCCAACTCACTTGTTTTTCTTTTCGATTACCGTGCGGAGGGGTGGAGTGGTGGTTCCGCTGCAGCTATGACTTCACCTTCAGAGGTAGTTCTTTAGACCTTGCTGGAGGGAAATAAAGTGCATTCAACAAGTGTTTGGAACCCCCCGGAAAGCTGTAAAAGAAGCATTTTTCCCTTTCTCTTTTCTTTCTTTTCATTGAATCCATTTTGTCTTTACCCAGCCATGGCTAAGCGCGCCTCCTAACCTCATTAAGACTCATGGCTTTAGTTTTGGCTCTTCCATACCTGCCGCCATCGGACGAACAGACCCAACTGTTTGGCTTCTCGCAAGGCATTGTGTTCCCGCCAATCCCTCCATGCTGTCATGAATTATACATGTGTTTCCCTGCGCTGGGTCTGCGTCGACACACCGAGGCACATGCACAGATACTCACATGCACGCTCCTTCTCCACCCCTCTAAGGAAAGAATGCGCTTGGTTGGCAGAGCAGAGCAGCCGAGGGGCTCTTAAGGCCAGGTGCAGAGGGGGGGGCGATGTAAGGAGGGGGGAGTGTGGGCAAAGGGAGTGTGGGCGAAGGGGGTAACCCGTGACTTCCAGACCATCCTCTGCCAGGCCTGTGAAACGCTTCAGCGCTGGCAGACCCTGTCCCTGTTCTCCTTGCCTCCCCTCCTTCCATCTCTCTTATCCCCCTCTTTTCTCTCATTCTCCACAGGGAGCTGGACCATAACGACATCTCGGGCACAATAGAGGACACCAATGGGGCCTTCTCTGGATTGGACAGCCTCAACAAGCTGTGAGTGTCTCCTCTCGTTCTTTCTTTTAATTCCCTCCACCCCTCCTTTTCATCCCACTCTTGCTGTTCTTCAAAAACAAGACTGAACAGAATTCCGCTTTTCTTTCTTGCATCCAAAAGTTTCCCTCCGAGTCCCAATTCACCCTTCATTGCCAGCTAAGTTTAGCTAGGCCGATTAATGGCCGCAGTGTTTGAGATGTCCGTCCTCTCAGGACCCCACACTTCACTTGGTAGGGAAGTCGTTGCAATGACTAATAGGTCCCCTCTTCCCTTTTTTTTTTCTTTTACTCCTGTCAACCCGTGGAAACTCAGATTGTCTCCAGTTCAGTCTGGCTTTCATCTTCATGATTTCATTGTTTCACTGTAGCTTCATGGCCAAACTGTGTTGTCTGCTAATGGCTCGAATAGGAGATACAGCGAATAATTAAAAAAAAAATGTATTAAATTTGTTTTTCATAATTCCTCATCAGTGTTTTCATAAAGGCAGCTAGTAAAAAAAGTTCAATGTCAAAAGTTTGGCGAGTTGAGAAATTACAGCGGATGTGGAGTTTCTGGCACTGAGTGGCAATCATCAACCTGCAGGATGAAAAGATGATGTCCAGCCAAGATGGTTCCCAGTGTGAGCGCCGCTGAAAGAGAAAGAACGGGAGAAGGAGAGAGAGAAAAGGGCTTTTCTTTGAGCTGGCAGGGGTTCGCTCCCCAATAGGCTTATTTCTGTTTCTCCTCCATGCCTCCTTCTCCTTCTCATCCCCTCTTTCCCAGTCCTCGTTGTTTGGGACTGAGAGAGGGTGAAATTGAGGGCCGCATTCAGTCATCAACATCAAACGCCTCGCACGCCCCGCCCTCTGACCCTGCCCCTTTTGTCACGGCGTTGGCGGAAGCGGCCCGCTTGCATCCCAACGCTTGGCAAAGTGAATCATGGGAAAAAGAGATGCAGAACAGAGAAAGAAGGGGTGAGACATCAAAGTGTCCACCACACACACTGAGTTTCTCTAAAGAAGCTTGTGAATGCCTCCACATGGGAGGGAAGTGGATCTTATAGATCCACGCCAAGGGCAACCATGATTGGATTTTATTCTGAATTCCTTCAAAATAAAAGTTGCAAAAATAACAAAGTAGCCCTCTCATCGTCCTTGTGACAAGACAGCCGTTTGTTTTTGTGTACATGTGGATGAGTCGGAACACTGGGGTCTTCATTGTGAAGCAGCCAGCCGTGTCTCCTCTTCCTGTGAAGGCTACAACAGGAGAGGAACGAGGGAGGCATGGAGGGAGGTGGTAGCGGGTAGAGGGGTGGAAGGAGGGATTAGGACCCCAAATCAGAGGGAACAGCAACTCACTTCTTGGCTCAAACCAGGCTTGACAGGCACAGACACACACTCACATGGTTGCACGTATGTCCTTACAAGCTCTGCAGGGGAAAAGTGCCAACACACACACACACACACACACACACACACACACACAGCCCCACCCGGTCATTGCTATTAAATTCTAATAAAGATAAAAGTGGTCTTTGAAGAACCCAGGTGCCCCCCCCCCCCCACTACCACACACAACACACACACACACACACACACACACACACTACACCCCATCCAATCTCCTCACCCTTCCTTGGGCTAATCTCCGCACAGTTCAGATTTCCAATACCTCAATCCCCCTCACTCTTATCAGATTCAGCCTTGCTAATTGTGCTTCTCTCCCTCTCTTGCTCTCTCTTTTCACCCCGCCTTCCTCACCCCCTTTTCCCCCTCTTCCCCTCTCTCTCTCTCTCTCTCTCTCTCTCTCTCTCTCTCTCTCTCGCTTCATCTATCGACACCCTTCATGTTTGGAAACGGCAGGACTCTGTTTGGAAACAAGATCAAGTCGGTGGCCAAGAAAGCCTTCTCTGGCCTGGAGACCCTGGAACACCTGTGAGTATCCCACAGTGCTTGGCCGCCCCTCCTCCTCTCAGCCAGAGAGAGAGAGAGAGAGAGAGAGTGTGTGACGAAGAAAGGGTTGGGTAGGGATGGGGGGTGGGGGGTATTGCCAAAAGTAGCTGGCAGAGAGCAGGCTGCTAGCAATTTAATAGCGTCTTTGTAAAAGGAGAAGACAGAGGCTTTTGCGAGCGCCCAGCTGCTTCTCTCTCGTTAGCCTAGCACAATCTCAACTTTGGCCTTTTTTTCCTGCCTCTGCGCAGGAACAAAGTTATTGAGCATATGGCAAGCTCTGCAGAAGAACTGGAATTCCTATAAGCTCTTTCACAGGCGTTAGTCAAATGAGCGCAGGGAGAGACGGAAAAAACGGCACGCATAGTCAGACATGTATATTTCCACCTTGGTTAAAAGTCAGTTACTTCCTTATGAAAACCTGTGTGTGTGTGCGTGTGCGTGCGTATGGTGTGTACAGCCGATGAGACAATGTGTAATGTCCCAACAGGAACTTGGGAGACAACGCTATTCGTTCCATCCAGCCCGATGCCTTCAGCAAAATGAAGAACCTCAAAACACTGTGAGTCACGCTGATGATCCACACACGCTGAGCAGCGGAATCACATCCGCACACGCCTCGAATCCCTCGGTGCTTTTGGCGTCCGCACACAAAGAAACACACATCTTCAGTTACAGATGCAACAGATGTGTTATATATATATATATATACACACTATATATATAGATATATATATATATACACACATATAATATATATATATATATACACACACACCACAACACACACACACACACACACACACACATATATATATATATATATAGATACACACATATATACAATAATACACATATATACACATATATATATATACACACACACACACACACACACACACACACACACACACACGTTACTTACCTCTCTGCTCTCCTCCACAGGCTCATTCAGAGCGACAGCTTCCTGTGTGACTGCCAGCTGCAATGGCTGCCCGACTGGCTGGTGACACGTGGTTTGCAGGCCGCCGTCAATGCCACCTGTGCCCACCCAGAGAGCCTTAAGGGGACTAGCATCTTCCAGGCTCCATCCAGCAGCTTTGTTTGTGGTGAGTTAACGTGTGTTCTTGATCTGTGTTTATGTGGGCGGGCGTGTTGAGCAAGAGCCACATTGACAGCTGCTCAGTTCTGTTATTTACATAGTTGCACATATTTGTTTATGTAGTGTTTTTGTTTAGCTCTGTAATGGCACACAGACATGCTAATGGCTTCTTATGTGTTTTATTTGCCTCTTTAACATCCATTTACGCACAGCTAGCCGACGCCTACTGAGACGTTTGTGATGTTTGACACTTTGTCTTTCTCGTCTGTCTCCTCCCATCCACTTCCGTCGCTGTCCACCTCCAGACGACCTTCCAAAGCCCCAAATCACCGTGCAGCCAGAAACTACGGTGACGGTCCTCGGCAGCGACGTGCATCTCACCTGTACGGCCGCGAGCAGCAGCTCCTCCCCCATGACCTTCGCGTGGCGTAAGGACCAGGAGCTGCTCCGCCACGCAGAGACGGAGAACTACGCCCACGTCCGCGCTCACCACCAAGGCACAACATCCGACGCTCCCACGGCTGGAGGAGGGGTGATGGAGTACACCACTATCCTGCACCTGCGCCATGTCACCTTCGCCCACGAGGGCCGCTACCAGTGCATCATCACCAACCACTTTGGCTCTACCTACTCCAGCAAGGCCCGCCTCATCGTCAACGGTAGGTTAAAGTCATGTAAAAATGGATTATAGCATGGATGATTGTGGTGTTAAGACAGACAGAGAAAAATATCTCTGTTGGTATGTGCGAGACTACATCATTTCCCCCAAATAAAACGGCTGTTAAAGTTCAACTTATCTGAGTTTCAGTTGTCCCGTTTTGACAGACGAACGATTGCGATTAGTGGTTATGCTGATTTCTTCTCTTTCACTTAAATAAAGTCTTCTCTCTCTAGCTCGGGCCTCCATCTCTCCGAGGATGGTATTCGTAACAAATTGATTTAGCTGCATGTCAGCGCTAACAGGGACCATCTTGTGTGCGCTCTATCTCTGTGCTTTTCTGCAAATGGATAGTATTTATCTAGACTTTGGTTCTCTGCCCAAATCTGCATCAGACCTCGAGCCGCTTCTTTACTTTGTGGTGTAATAACAGAATTATTTGCATCGCCAAGTCGTGGGCTAGGGTTTGAATGGTGGGACCAGCTGTGAGTGTGTGGGTAGAGGGATTAAATGTGTAACAGTGCAGGTAGCGAACTGCTTTAAGAATAAAGAGAAACAGTCGCCTTGTGAATACATAGTAGCTGAAGTTGTTTCGTACAGATTGCACTGACGTAAACTCCTCTGTCCACAGTTCTCCCATCCTTCGTAAAGACTCCCAGGGACAGCACCATCAGGACAGGCCACACCGCGAGGCTTGAGTGCGCCGCAGAGGGCCACCCGGCGCCGCAGATCGCCTGGCAGAAGGACGGCGGCACGGATTTCCCCGCTGCACGGGAGCGTCGTATGCACGTCATGCCCGATGACGACGTGTTCTTCATCATGGACGTCAAGCCGGAGGACATGGGCGTGTACAGCTGCACTGCCAAAAACACAGCGGGCACCGTCTCCGCCAACGCCACCCTCACAGTGCTGGGTAAGAGACCATTTTTGACCCATGCTCAGCGTTGATCATTTTCCCACATGCCCAAAAATGAGCACTTGTAAATAGCTCGGCGCTCAGTCGGGAATTGGTCAGTCGCAGGCTGCAGAATGAGAGGCTTTATATTTTTCTTTTCTCTGCAGCTGTGGCCTTGCTGCAGGTCAAGGGCCAAAGGTCACAGTTGGGGGTTAAAGGGGGGATGGTGGGGAAGCGAGGGGGGTCTCACAGAGGGGTGTTTGTTAGGCATTCCCACCCCCCACCCCCCACCCCTTCAACTCGTTTCGGTGGGAGGGACAGTCATGGCTGCTTCACTGCAGGCCTCAGTGCTCCCAGTTTATTGGCTGTTTTACACTGTGAAATCAAACAAAACGGAGCTGCTCTCCTATAACCATTTCAGGACATAGATCATCTTTGTCCTTTGTCTTTGAACTGAGCAAAGCAGTCCCTTGTTGAACAGAGCTTTAAAAAAAAACAGTTGAGGGGGGGGTTCCTTGCTAACACACAATACTTACAAGCCTTAAACTTCCTCTGAAGACCTCAGAAGCAGCAGCCTCTATATTTAACATAGACTGGTTTAGGAGGTGTTTGCATGTTGTGCGACTTGTGACAGACTTGTTAGACGAGCGAGCTAATCCACTCAACAATGTAAAATATTGAAGCAAGCGGCCGTGCCTCTGGACTGAATCTGTGATGTTTGGGTTTGAGAGATGGAGGGGAAGGCGAGGGAGAGGGGGGCTGGGTGTCCGCAGTCGAGGGGCCCCTGTCTGGAAAAAAAGAGTGGCGGGGTAGAAAAATGGGAGCCAAAGAAGAACTGGAATGGAGGAGTCGGTGTGTGTGGGTGTGTGGAAGAAAAGAAAGAGATGGGGGGGAGGGGTGGTGGAGATGAGGAGATTGATGGAGAGGGAGAAAGTATTGATAGAAGAGAGAGGAGAGACTGAAGTGGGTTAAGTGAGATCTCTTAATCTGTGTATGTCCCACTGTGAGGGGAAGTGCTCAGTCTGAGAGGAGAGGCCTACCTTAACACACACACACACACACACACACACACACACACACACTCTTCAGTGTGCTCCGTTCAGCAGAATGTGAAGTTGCCGGGCAAACAGTGAAAACATTGTTCTGAAGAGGACTCTGCCCCGACAGAAATCTTTTTGTTTGTGTGCCGCCATTAAAATGTATGAATTTGTCAGCTTACAGATGTGACCTCAGATGTATGATTGTTAGATATCCAACCACTGAAAGCTTATCTCATGATGGCACAGTCTCATCTAACTCGGAACATCACACTTTGTGCTCAGTCTCTCCAGCTGACTCAGTCTGTAATCAATACTGTGAACAAACCGAGCTCAAGCAGAAACCCGAGAACAGAAACCCAAAACTTTGATGTCATAGAATAACAATAGAATCATAGAAAACGCTGACCTCAGGAATCCTGGAGTCTCCAAGCTTTTAATGAGTTACTCCTCTCCTCCACAGAAACACCCCACCTGGCCCAGGACCTGGAAGACCGCAGCGTGGTGGTCGGGGACACCGTTGCCCTGCAGTGCAAGGCCCTCGGCAGCCCGCCGCCCCGCATCACCTGGCTGCGCAACGACCAGCCGCTGCGACCCTCCGACAGACACCACTTCACCCCGGGGAACCAGCTTCTGGTCATCGGCTCGGCCTCGCTGGAGGATGCCGGACGCTACACCTGCCTCATGTCCAACACCCTGGGAACAGAGCGCGCTCACAGCCAGCTTGTGGTGACCCGACGCCGCAGCCCCTGCATACCGCAGGTGGGGCCGAGCACCGTCACGATAGGGATCATAGTCATCGCCGTGGTGACAAGCATCGTGGTGACGTCGCTGGTGTGGGTGTGCATCATCTACCAGACGAGGAAGAAGAGCGAGGAGTGCAGCGTCACTAACACAGGTGAAATTGGATCTCTTGTTTGTGTCATCATGCGTAAAAACAGGAAAACGGATCGTTGTAGGCAATCTACAGAAGCTCTGTCTCCCAAAAACATAGTGAGCTGCAATCATTATTTTTGTCATCAGTTAATCTGCTGGCTATTTTTAGATTAATCGTTCAGAAATGACCAAAACAAGTGAAAAATAAAACAAGTTTGAGGGCCAGTGGTGACATGTTTAGGTGTTTTTTGTCCAACTAACAACACAAAGAATAATCTAAGATAATAGAAGACACAAAAAGATTCATGTTCGATAAGCTGGAACCAGCAAATGCAATGAATGAAAGGATTAATCAATAATCAGAAGGCTGGAACTAATTGTTATTTAAATTAAAATAATAATAATAATAATAATTAATGTTGTTTTTGTTCTTGATTTATTAATGAATTGTTTACTTCATAAGCTGGCAAATTGCTTGTTTTGTCCAATTAACAGTCCAAATATTTAGACATATACCAGATATTCATATTGTAGAAGCTAAAACCAAAGATTGTTTGCATTTTATCTTAAAAAATAAACAACATCTAAAAATCGAAGATGTTTCACGAGGCAGAAGCAGTGATTTCTGCTTCTAAAAACACACAAACAATGAATCAATTTAAAATAGTTGGATTCATCTACAGGTTGTTTGAACTCCAGTGTCACAGTATCCACAGCCCAGGTTCTAATGTCTTGTGTTCAACCCTTTTCTCTCTTCCAGATGAGACGATAGTTCCTCCAGACGTGCCCAGCTACCTCTCCTCCCAGGGCACTCTGTCTGAGCGGCAGGACGTGTGCATCCGCGTGGAGGCCGGCGGTGGACATCAGCCCAACGGACACGTCGTAGATGCCACAGGTACCTGACAGCTCCCTCTCTGCTCGGCCTGCTAAATGTTTGCACTCCCCAGCAGCTTCTCCCACTTCCCATGAGCGAAGGTGGTGCGTTGCGTAATGATAAAAGGGGCGCTGCTGTCTGTGAAGTCCTGCTCAGCATCAGAAATAATTACAGCAGACACCCTAACCACAGTGTTGACACACAGCTGTTGATTTTCTGTCTCCAAATTATTTATTTTCCCTCTGCCCTGCCTGCAGGTTTCGACAGTGCAGTCGTGTGTACGGATTGCATGGAGAGCAGCAGCAGCTACTCCAAAGATCCTGACTATCTGACGCACGGGTACGGCCCTGGTGGAGGCATGGAGTACCAACAACACTCTGCTCCCCCGCCCTACTCTCACGTTCACCCAGGGGAACAGCATGATGCGGGGTCACACTCGTCCCCGCTGTGCAACGGGACACCCAACGGAATCCGAAAGGACATTCAAGGATTTCCAAAAAACCACAATACGTTACAACCGAACCAACACGATAGAAAAGGTAAGATTAGAGTTTAAATATGAGCCCTCAGGATCTGCAATCAACCTTAAGTCATAGACCAAACACCTCAAACTGTCTCTGTTTCTCTAGGAATATCATTTGTATCAGTTGATCAGAAAATTTGGAACCCTTTACCAAGGCGAATTCTTTTGAATGCGATTGTTGATGGATTGGCTCCTACCAGCATTTGACAGTGTATCATAGTTGCACACCCAGAGCCCCTCGGGAGATCTCTCTGAAAACAGTGTAAAGAAGCACTGCGTTCACACCGCTGCCAAACTCCTGCACTTGCACGTCTAGGCCTGTTCAGGGATTCAGCTTCTTTAGCGAATGATACCAGTGGAATTGGCCTCCAAATACCAATTCTCACCTCCACATGTCAACGCAGCCCTGTGCATACATTCCACTGCCTCTGTATCCTAAAGCTGAATGCGTATCTGTCTACGTACATGTGCCCTTATTGACTTTGTTTCTCCTCTTCCTTCTTTGTTCGTCAGCGGGCAGGGCGGGACAGACGCCGGCGTTCTCTCCATCACAGGAAGACTCCTTCCACAAGCCGGTGAAGCTGGCCGGCGTGACGAGCCACGGCCACCTCGAGAGTGACTGTGAGCCTGAACTCAGGCAGACTCTGCTGTCCAACGGACACACCCTCAGAGCCTCTCAGAATGAGAGCGCCCCCCTAAGGAGAGCCAGCGACTAGCAGGCGCTCCATCCAGCCCAAAATGCGTGAACCTTTTCTCTTTTTTTTTTGCACTGGGAAATAAACTGCTACCTCATATCGAGGCGATTGATCCTGAGCCTCCTGGATCTGGACTGCAAGGGAGCACCAGGAGGGGTGGGTGGGGGGAGGGCGGGTGGTGAAGGCAGGGGGCATCCAGAGTGTGAAGGTGGAGCTTGTGTGGGTGACGTCCCATCTGAGCGTATCAGCTGTACATAGTTAAAAACCTTCGTTTGGGAGGTGACCAATAAAATAAATTCTAGCTCCAAAAAATGTGACTTGCATTTAAAGCATGTAAATGTAGGGAATCTTGTACAGTATATGTATGTGCAGGGGCAAAAAGAGAAATATACCTTTTGGACATTTGACTGTACATAAGAGTTTTCTTATATTATATATTATATAACTTTTTCAAAAGAGTATTTGAATTTATGTGCATGACAAAGAAAGGAGTGATGGTATTTTTATTTTTCTTCAGAAAAAAACAGCCTTTTTCAGCTTTTACCAACATTCAGCTGCGGTGCCTTATTGCATGATCAAAGAAAACTCAACTTGTAATAGCATATATCCAGAGACTTTTTGTGAGAGATAACTGGTTCACTCTTTATAGCAAACAAAAACAAAACACTTGATTGCACTTGAATGTTTTTTTTTTTGACAAACCATGGCCTTACGGAAACACAGTTCACGTTCATTGTTATCGTATGAAGGAAGAGCTTCGATGTAAATTATTTTGGTACGTCAGATGGTTCAAGCTGGTATGTTGGCAGGCGGTCGGTTTAAGCACTTTTGATATTCACTTCACAAACGAGCAGATTTGCATACATGATATCTGCAGGCAGGAATGCAGGAACCTCCTCGGCGTGGGGAGACATTCCGCTTGTTTCGACACGGTTAAGTCGACAGTACACACATACTGTACCACTAAGGCTCTTCCACCTGTTTCACAATGCTACAAGTTACTGCAAAGCTGCTCTGACTTAGCTGGGAGAAAAATCTTCTTCTCTGGACTTTGATCGGTTTCTTTATTTGTCTGAGAAAGTGACTTTGGCACCAGTTCACAACCAAATGTGGTTGGCTGACGGCTGTTTTTGTGAGCTGTAAAAGCCAGTAATGATTTCTCAGTGTGGACGCTGGGACACTGTTCTTGGTCATATTCATGATGAAATCTATCGCTGAGTGCACTTGGCTGAATTATATCATTCTCATGCTCTGAATTTAAGACGGAGAATCAGGGAGAATGATGTCGTGTCATGTCATCGTGTTACTGCTGTAATGTGCCTCAACATCCACCGTTGTGCATTCGCAGGCAAATGGCCAGTAATCTGCCTCCGTCACATCACCACAGTGTAACAATAACTTTCTGTTCATCGCTACAGCTGAATGTTTCGAGGTAACTAAAGGTGCGGTCTCATGCTGTGAACTGTTGGGAAGCTTGTGAAATGTGCTCTAACCGAACGTGGAGAGTTTATTGCAGTCAGGACCGGATACACTGGCTCAGAAATCAGGCAAAGCAGTAGTTACATTGTTAAATGTATGCATGCGTTTCGCCACCATGCTCTTGTCTGAACTGTGTTCTGTTACCAGTGGCCTTATCAAGGTAAACTGGAGGACACGCTCCTCTGGTTACACCTGATAGCACCTATCAGAGATGATTTTACCACCAAGACCAATCAGAGCTCCCCGATGGGAAAACCAATCCCAGTGGAGCAGGTAAAAGGGACAAGAGGGAGTGAGGATGCAGTTCATGTTCTGAGTAATTTATTGAAACAAACTGTCTGAAACCGTTGTACCAATGTCAAAGCTGAAACAGTGAAGTGTCTAACATGGCATTGAAGTGTCTAATAAAATCCCATTTTGCTATTATTGCATGAGTTCCGTCCCGTTTTTTTCCCCCCCTCCTGTTTAAACTGAATGAAATGAGATTTTGGTGACAACAGAACGATAAACAGCTGAGTTAGCGTTTAGAGCCGCTCACATGTCACAGTGGTTATGGAGAAGCCATCAATTCAAACGGAGCATGTACAAAGACATGAAATCCAGAGACCTTGATCTTAAAAGCACTGAAGTAGCTTGTGCCTGGACCTCAAACACACACACACACACAAAGCTAATCTTCCAACCAGGAATGTGTCCTGGCTCCCTGAAGCTCCAAAGACAGCAGGCATATTTTTTTCCTTCTGCGGGCTGTTTAAAATATTTGCTATGGAGTCGGAGCTGACTGAGGGTCAGTGGCTGGCCAGAATGTGCATACCAGATGGATGTTTGTCACTGGATGATTGACATGCCCTCGGCCGTGGCCTCCCCCAATCACACGCCGCCCATTGTTGTCCAACAGCCTAGTGACAAGCAGCATGACAAACACTCCCACCTGTGAGGCCATCCGTCTCCCTCTGCCCCTGTCTTCACGTTTACCTCTGCAGTGACTGCAAGGACAACACTGAGCTGATTCACTGAGCACAAGAAGGGAAAACACAGATGGTGATGGCTCTCTGTACTCACACATATGTTATTTAAATAATCTTCTCTCAATCTGACATAGAGCAGTTAGTTGTTAGTTTTGTGTCCTTTAATAAGTTATCGTATGTAATAATATATCTGGTGTGCTCTTATTTTGAAAAAAGGGAATGTGAAAAACATCAGTACTCATACAAGAAGACATCAACTGTGAAACGAAACCCTGAGAAAGTCACTAAGTTCAGTTCATAATAATACATGTAGTTCCAATCTTTGCTGCATCACATAGAGTTATACAGTTATTATTCAGCTTTCCTTTTCACAGAATCATCATTTGACAGTTCACACTGCATCCTCTGTGTAAGACCAGTTGCAGTTGCACCTGTAGTTCTGTAGTTGTTGTCAAAAGTAGTCATATTCAAATAGCCAGTTTGGACGACTCACAACAAAAACATATTTTCCTCCACTTACCCTGACTTGATCTAGTCACGCAGATCATTTGAGTTTTAGGCCTCAGCAGCTGATATGTCAGAAACTTGGCAAATAAAATCCAAACCACCTGCATGGCTACAAACTGTTAGGAGTAAGAGGGAAAATATGCTGCTCACTCCTCCTGCACACTTCTTTCCAAGTCAACTGATTGAAGTAATTTGTCTAAAACTTTCAGAATATACCCAGTTTAACAAACTGACCTAACTACATTACAAGTAACTGAATAAAGTGCATGCAGGTTATACTACTTATTCTACAATGGAATGTATTGATTTTATTATAATCTGACAAACATCAATCAACATGTTTTTCCATGTTACATTATAGTAACAGTAAGTTTCTTTAGGACTATTTGTATATTTTGTTAAATAAGCTTATTCACTTCTTGCCCAGATTAGATAAGAAAATCAATAGCACTTTCACATCTGTGCAGTATGTAGCTACAGCCAGCAGCCTGTTATCTTAACTTATCATAAAGACTGAAAACCAAACTCCGTGGCTGTGAAGGGAAGTTGAACTCACAGGAGATGAAAGTATTAAATAATTACTCTTAGACAAAAGTTGTCAATCTCAAATCTCAAATCAATCAGCCATCCAGTCAAGATAACTGTACGTACAATGAATGAAGGTTTTGTGAAACAATTCAACACCACAGGTTTATTAAACCTTACGAGATAACCTTTTCCAGTCACCTAATAAAAATATTTCAGAATAAACACATGGGAGATAAACAGCAAAATGTAGTACAAAAGCTTGTGCATGAGACCTGAGGCTCCTAATAAAACTCAAATCTTGTTAATTTAATAAAGTGTTCTGTTGTTGAAAGCATCTTAAGTAAAAAATCTCTTGCAGGTGGATGACCTCAGCTGTGCTCCAGTGGGACTTAACAATGGAGAGATATTACTATTTCCCTCCCCAGCGGCTCTTTAACACAGGTGGCCGGGCTTAGCAGAGAGAAAAATATGGATAAAACACTAAAATGATGATGAAACCACGTCAATGAAGCTGACAGGGACCCAAAAGAATGACCAAACTTCACTCAAAGCATTAAAAAAAAGAGACTTTAATACAACAACTTATTGATTCACACTCACACACACATTAAACAGTAAAGATGCTCCGTTGCTAGTCTCGTGTGACACTGTGTGGCTTCCAATTCACCAAGCTGTTGGTGCTGTTACAAAAGTGTGACCTCAGACTGTTAAACTCAATACGCAGGGCACTGATGAGCAGGAATGCAGCACCCTGGGTAATGTGATCGGGCCCACGGACGACTCTTCCCCCCCCAAGCACCAGGTGTTCCTTGCTTCTCGTGGGGCCCAGCAGCATGGAGGTGCAGGAGGGCCTCCAGGGGACGAGGGTGCTACTTCCAGAGATGCTTGTCCCTGCTGGTTCCCCTGCAGGTCCGGGCTCAGGACATTCATAAAGGACAGTCACAGAGGACGTGCTGCTATAGCAAAGTCCGGCGGACCTTCTCATAGGCTCCCAGGAAGATGAAACCACCCATACTGATGAAGGTCACCCTTGGTATGCTGCCCGCAAACAGACTGCAGAGAGAGAATAAATGAGGAATAAATAAAGCACAGACTATGTGACATGCAGGCTTATGCTCATTATCACATTATTAGCAAATATATGATAACGTAAGATATTAC
Source organism: Larimichthys crocea (assembly GCF_000972845.2). Lineage (NCBI taxonomy): Eukaryota > Metazoa > Chordata > Actinopteri > Sciaenidae > Larimichthys > Larimichthys crocea. The sequence continues at coordinate 3,747,904 of NC_040016.1, read as the reverse complement.
AAAATTCAAGAGTTTGTTTCTGCGTAAACAATGAAAACAATGATTTGCAAATCTTTTTCAAACAGTATTCACTGAGTACAGTACTGAGATATTTAATGATATTTAACTGATAAACTTTATTGTTTTTGTAAATATATATACGAACAAGAATTTCGCTTTCAAAACTCACAGCAGTTAGGGTCCACAGTTCTCACACTGAGGATTACTAAAAGAAAAGGTGACGTAATACTCTGTTAAACTGTTTTAGGAATGTGTTGCAGGCATGAAATTCAGTAATTTGTATAAATAACGTTTTTGTTAAAGATATTTTTTTGACCCTTTCAAGCTTTATTTGATAGAGACAGCTGAAGTGTCAGGAATGTGGGGAGAGAGAGATGGGGAATGACATGCGGGAAAGAGCCACAGGTTGAATTCGAATGCTGGGCTTCCACAACCTGAGCCTTTGTACATGGGGCGCTGCTCTACCGACTGAGCTAAACGTCGCCCCATAAATATTTGTTTTTTTTTATTAAATATCTATGGGTGACAAAGATTTGCTCATCTTTTCATTTTGGTTTTATGTTTTATAGTGTCCAAAGGTTTTTGGAATCAGGGTTATAGTAGTATATTTGTATTTGGCTCAGGTGCTACACCCCGGTCAGTGCACGTGTTAAATATTATATCATCTGAATAGTGCAAATGTGGGTGATAAATTACAAGTTCATCAAAACGTGTGTTTTATTCAAATGACACAAACATTTAAATTTATCTGTTTGTTTTCATCATTTACCTGTTACATACACACTGTTCATAAACAGGTTCACTCAAAAAGATAGCATCACCTCTTGTGGCTTATAGCTTGTTTATGACTTGTTTGTTTGACTGGGTCACTGCTACACAAAGGCCAGTGAAAGACAAAAACAAAGAAGGGATGAAGGAATTTCTGGAGCTGGAATAAACATGCAAAAAAATGTTTTTGTACTTGGACATTAATACTAATTTCTCCACAGGTTGCAAGCTGCAGCTTTAATTATCTCCATGAAGGAACAGGCCAGCTCAGCTCAGGCTATCATGTGTCGCTCCACTGATTGACAGCAGAGTGATTTACGGCTCATGGAAGCGGGAGGGATCGTGTTCAGGTGTAGAGGGTCCATGAGAGTGGGTCAAACATGAGGCCGTGTTGGTGAAGCCACTTTCCAGAGAATGAGAGGGGTCCAAGTTTACAGCAACTGAGGCCCAACAAGAAGCTGTTGACGTTGCGGGGGTCAGAGGATGTGATGAGCCATGAGAGAGCACCCGTCTCCCAAGAACCACCTCCCCACCTCTCCACTATCCAACCCTCTCCGCTACACACAGCTGTTTTTGGGATTAAGCTTCAAGCCCCCACCCTAAGGCCTCCCTGGAGCTCTCACCCCCTCCCTTCTTTCTCTCTCTGTGCGTGACTGATGGCCGGATGACATCCACACATGTCCCCCTGCTGTCCATCCATCCATTTCTCTCTGTCTCTCTGTCCAGCGACGGCCCCCTCAGCTGGCTCAGTTGTTCGGGGATTTCTCCTCCGTCTCCTTTTCTTGCTGCGTCATCCACTTCTCAGACACGTGTTCACTTCGTCCCGTCTCTTCATCTGCCCTTTTCTTGCCTCTCTCTCCTTTTATTTTCCCCATTTGTCTCTTCTCTCTCTGTCTCTCTGTCTCTCTCTCTCTCTGTGTATTTGCCTACCAACACCTTTGGTCTTCCAATACGCCCCCACGCTCACATGGTCTGGCCTCATCCGAGCCAGATGTAATGGATGAAGAGTATTGTGTGTGTGTGTGTGAGGAGAAAGTGCGTAAAAATGTCTGCGCACACAAAATGTCTGTCTGCATTCATCATCTGTGTGGGAGTGTGTGTTAGTACTTATGTTTCTGTCCATTTTAATTTTTTAGAAAAACTTTCGGAAACATCACACAGCTCTGTTTGGTTTCCATCAGCTGTGCTGCAGCAGATACTGCAGAGAAGCTTCCTGAGTCTGCCTTGTACTCACAGCGGACATTTTGACTTGTCATAGTAGGAAGAGCACAGGTGTCACTGATATTCAAGTGTCATAACAGTGAAGTCAGCATGAACAATCCCAGGACCCTGAAACTGAAGCAGCTAAATTCAGCCATCATTAATGTTTTTTTATTTACGCTTTTCCTGCTGTGACGCATCAAAATGTCTTCCATTAGAAAGCCTGTACAGCTACAACAGTCACAAAAAAACTGTTTTCAAGACCTGGTAACTCGTGGGCAGGTTGGTATTGTTTTTTTAGAGTTTTCATTGGAAACTGGCCACAAAAACCTGACAGAAGCCTTACAACAAAGAAGAAACGGCAGGATCTGAAAGGTAAGACGTACAAATATTTTCTATACACTTCAGATCTCCACCAGCTTCTTATTATTTGCTGTGTCATGAGATAAAAGCCACTTGTGGAGCCAAATGGACCAGAGTGTGATCCAGTTTGCTGCTTATCAATTCTAATTTCATGTGAGCACGTTCGGCTTCCTTTCATGGGGATATCTTGGCTTCGCTTCGGGGACTATAAATTCATAACAGCTGCATTACTGTTGTGTGTAGAGTTCGAAGAAGGTGGAGGAGTGTCTTATGCAGCTGAGCTGCACCATGGGAAATATCCCCAGGTTTTTTGGAGTACTACTGTAACTCAGCTTATGATCCTTCGATTTTCTCCCAACTCCAGAAAGTAAGTGGACTTTGAGTGAACCATTTTCATAATCAAGAACTTTCACCTTCAAACTCTTAAGCCAACATGGAAGAGATGTCTTGAAAGTGCACCGAAAAACAGACCATCCTGATGACTAATAGCAAAGTTATGTGTGAAGTATGTGAACCCTTGAGTAGAAAATGCTTATTGCCTTTTCTTTCCTTCTTCGGTAATCAATGAGCTGTAGTTTATTGCCCTTTTAGTGGCCTACATTAAGCCACTATTTCTGGACACTTAAGTGCAGCTCTGGAAATTTAAGATTCGGGTCACAGGCAGACTCACTGCATGTACGTCACTTTTGTCAACTGCAAAGCTGTACAAGGTGCCAAGCATGTCAGCGATCTCCCAGCCATCCCAACCATTCACGCAGCTCCACGCTTCAGAATGCCCCGGGCCGGATCGGGTGTTTTTTAAAAGATGGCCGGTGAAGGGTTAGCTGTGCGTGGATGGACTTGGTGAGTGTGTGAAACACAAAGAGAGTGTATGTGTGTGCGTAAGAGGGAGAGAGAGAACCCAAGTGTGTTTGTGTAAGCACGGACTGGTGTAAATGCTCCAAATAAACGTGGAGACATTCGTCAGAGGTCGTTGCCCTGCCCTTCAGTGTGCTCTTTCCGTCTCAACACAGCTTTCTATCACCATCTGCTGAAACATAAACCACATGCCTGCTCCAGGAAAGTACTTAGCATTACTTACACAACAATATTACACATGTCCCAAAGTTCAATCAAAATCCAAAGACAGACAGGAATTAAACTAAAGGACAAAAACAGCTGGACAGCTAATGAAAAGGCAAACGGCACACAACAGGTCCTTATATACACACACACACACACACACATATTCCTCTCTATCTCCTCATGTGATGGGCCTGACTGCCAGCAGTGTGAGGAATTAACTAATTTTAAACTCAACACCCTTGTTTTGTCTCAGCTCTGGACTACCATTACATTTCCTGTCTGGGATCAGGCCCACCTGTGGGCTCAGAGATGTCAGAACAGAGCCAGAGCTTAGATACCCCCCCCCCGCCCTGGATCCCCAAGGTGCCCTGACTCACTCTGACATCACAGCCTGGCGAGCCACTGAGAGCAGTCATACCTCTATTGTCAGCCAATCATCTCTCCTAAAGGAATTGGACTAAATATAGTTTCAAGCCGTGACGGAAGAAGTCAGAGAAAATGTCTTGGCTGCAGCAAGTGTTTGTGCCGTTAAAGAAAAGAATGGTGGAAATCTTTAAATGTATGTGGGGGCAGGGCTACTGAATCCCTTTATAAGTCCGTATATAGTGATCAAACTAAGTCTGGGTAGTCTTCCAACGTATCAGTGAGGCACACAGTCACACAGGCGGACATGTTCCTTTATTATGATGAACATGGGCGCTGTAGTTTGTTTTGATTCGTTCCCACACCCGCTGCTGTAAATAGTCATTAGCACACCAAATCCATGCTAAAAATAGTCCTCATCAAATGCACTGTTTACTTATGTTTAAGTAACATTCACTAAAAACTACAGTGCCCAGCTATTTTCAGAGATTATGTAGGCTTTTTAAAAAATAAAAATAATAATAATCAGAATATAGTTTTAAAGACTTTTATCTTCAGTAAGAACTCACTGTTGGTTTTGGTCTCTATGGGATTTGTTGATTATAACAAAATATAGATAAATTGAGCAAACGTTTATCTTTAGTATGAAATCTGTACTATACGTCATGAGGCTGGAAACTGATTAACACAGAACGGATAATGGTTTGGAAACTATAGCGTGCCACTTTAATTTAACATCCAACTCGGTTTTCTTAACATGCAATTGTTCATTAATACATTGTTTATTCAAAGTGTAGGAGAATATGCTTCATTGCCTTGTATGGTGACAGGACATGAATGGATTAAATCTTCCCAGAAATGCTTTATAAAGCAAAAATACTCCATTTGAAATCTTGCCAAGTCTCGTCTGGCAGGAGAAAGTTGCTCTTCACCGTCGTCAGTGTGCAGAGCCATTTATAGATGCCGACTACCCCACATGACTATAGCTAAAACCGCACTAATATACACTATAATGCATTTGAGTTCATATCATTGGCATTGGGTGGGTGAAAACTGCTCAGACTTTTCGACTTGATTCCTTTACAGTGAAGAACAAAGACTCCTGATGCCATAAAAGTACAATTAAGGTTTACCGCAAAAAGTCTCTGCTTTGTTGTGTGTATGTGGTGCACACTTGTATTGACTTTTCTTCCACTTTGGTTTACATAAGGCACAAAGCAGACACAGCCTGGAGGACGTGTTGCTTATTAGTCTTTGTTTTGACATGTTTCCTGGTGCAGTTTGCAGGTTACAGGGGGAGGCCCGGTGTGAGCTCCACAGCTCTCTGCTAACCCGGGGTCTCTGGGGCATGGCACACACATGGAAGCACTTTAGAGCTTCACTACACTGCAATTGGGCCTATTACCATAATTACAGCTTTAAAGCCCCTGCAATTTGTATCAGGCATGCACCAGCGCAACCACCAGGCCTTTGGCCCTGCAGAGCTACCAGGCCCCCCCCTTTTACTTTCTACACACTCGCCTTTGTCTTTGCATTTCATTTAGCTGCTCACTTTCTTCTCATTCTCCACCTTCTCTGGTTACATCAATATCAGGGGAGAAAAGGATTATTCATGAGTTCATCATGTTAGAGAGCTTAGGGTGCGTGTTGTCTGGGCCGCACAATATGAGTGAGTTTTACAGCTGGCCCCAGAGGATAGCTGAAGGAGATAGAGAAGGAGAGAGCGACATCAAAGGTTGCCGTGTGGTGCAGAGGTAGGGGGCTGGCATCAAAGCGCTCCCCTGTACATTACCACTTGGTTACTGTTGCAGCTGGGAGAGTGGGATTTAGGCTTTTCCATGGGGGACCGCCAACTATCACCTATCAACTATCAGTAGTCTCAAACATGATCTGTATTAAAACTGAAGGCTGGCCTATTACTGATGTTTGAAAGCAGTTTGTGGGGGAATCACCCTTGGCTCATATTAAAAACACAAAGCCGAAATGTAATTTCTCTCTAATTAGATTCCAGCACTGCGGCGTACACAAACAAACAATAACACGATGGTGTGTGTTTGTGTGATGGGGAGAGATGTCCCACTGGTGTTTGGCCCAGTCCCAAACCAAATCTGCTCTGAGCATTAGGCCGAGGTGCATCTTGACTAAATGATGTCGGCTTGTACACAAGCAGGCCTTATTATTCACTGTGGCTCAGGGTTTGTTTTAGTGCTGGCAGCCCTCTGCGACCCCATTAGACCTGGCCTATTGTCCGACACGCATTATAAACACATCAAAACACTCAAATAAACCCTTCCACTTGGCCCCCGGAACGCCTTAATCAATAGGACGGTGCTGCTAGTCGTCGGGGAAAAAGCTTTTACGCATCTAATTTTTCAGTTGCGGCTGTAAATTCGTGCCCCCCCGGAGTAGCGACTCTATCATCAAACCTGATTACGTGAGGGATCAGGCAGAGTTAAATCAAATCATGTAAAATAAGATTTAAGATTTAAATGGGCTGGGATAATAAAGAAAAGGGTTTGTGTGAAGAGGCTGTGCGTTTTTAATCATGATGGCTTCTCTTTGAAATGAAGACTCACCCTGAAATGCCTCGGCTTCTCCACACATCATAGAGGACCAGTGGGATGTTGCCACTTGCTGTGGTCGAGCCGGCCTACAGAGAGAGAGAGAAAGAGAGAGAAAATAGAGGTGTGATGACTGATGGATCGTCTCCTTCACTTCCTGCTCCTCCAACAGACACCCTGTTTAGTCTTCCTCAGCTGAGCTTCCTTCAGCTTCCCCCTCTCTCCCTCCCTCCTTTCATTCCTCCATCCTCGCCCTCCGGTTCTCCTCACGGACAGCTGTGTCAGCGAAGGTGACACCTCCAACACCCACCCAGCCGTTTGCCCACCCAAAAACACACCCAACAAGTTCTCCTCATCTCCCTTGCTCCTTCCCTCTCCTTGCACAAGTCTAGAACTTTTACGGCTTTTACACAATACGGCTTAGCTCGCCAGAAAGTTTTTAATCCATCATTGTGGAGTGCCGGAGGGGTAGGGGAGCTGCAGGACAGGGCCAGCCAGGGTTAAGTGAGGGTGGGTGGTGGCAGCCCAGAGGAGAGAGAAACAGAAAGAGGGCACGTTGAAACAAGGAGGCGAGGAGGGAGTGCAGGCAGCAGGAGCATGTGTGTGTGTGGGTGCACGCGCACCGATCTATGCTACAGCTCACTGAGCATGTCGGAAACAGTTTGCGGCGTCCGCTGTAAATTGTGACTCCCAGATCTGCTGGAACGACAGGAAGATTCCCGCATTTTATTCATGTGAAGAGGGGGAAAAAAAACATTCCCCTATTCCTGTTTCTGTTGGAGACAGGTGGCTGAGAAATGACTCTCCCCTCTCTCTCTCTCTCTCTCCCCTTGTCTGACAAGTTTTCTTTTCCTTTACCGCTGTGTAATGGTGGAAGGAAGGAATGGAGGAAGAGGGTGTCCAAAACACACACACACATACACACAGTCCTTGTGTAACTTATGCTGACATACAAAAATATCTTCATGTAGCTCAATCTGTGTGTCTCTGGCTTATGTTGGCTTGCTGCTTTGTTTAGCAGTAAAAGAAATTTGCTTCATGCTGACCGTCTCAGCTGAATGACAGTGATGACTACTGAACAAGGTGTCAGATCATTCCAGCTTGACATCCACTCCTGTGTGTGCCACATTTGGTTCCAGTGAAGGGTAGTGAACATGACATTCATGGCAGCAGTGCGGTGCCAGCCCGAGGAGAAGAGCAGCGTTGTACAGTAGCAGGGGAGGAGGCGTGCAGCAGCAGAAGCGTGGTGCAGAGGGCAGGGCGGTGTGGCAGGAGTCCCTGACCAGGAGGGGCTTTACGGGTCCAGCTGTGCCCTGGACGTCCGCCTGCTTCGGCCTGGGTTTCGCCAGGCTGCCTACTGTACAACACCGCTCTTTCATTCTGCCTAACGTAGAAAAGAAACAACCTTCTGCTCTGCTGCTGTGGGACGGAAACTAGTGCGACAGGTTCCAACACCCCCATTTCCTCCCCTTCGTCCGATCCAAACCGTCCACAGCTATCGACAGCAGCCTTGCTCTCTCTCCCCCTGCTTCACTCTCTCACTTGTGTCTGACATGGTTTTTCAAAATACGACATGTTATCTTTTAGGGTGAGGCTCCCCAGAAGGAAAACTGAAGTCCATTTTGACACGTGCTGCTTGAATCATTTACAGTTTTATTTTTTAGTACATTTTTATTAGAGGTGAAAGTTGATTGCTGACTAATCCATTAGCTCATCGACAGGACATTTTTAAGACTAAACAAAGATTAGACATAACAGAGGAAGAACGGTTTTAAACCTGGCATCGAGAACAAAATCCTACTTTTTCCCCGTTTTACTGGTGCACAAAAGATGTTTAATATTCCTTTGGACATGTCTATTTGTATATTTTTACATTTTTAAAGCAAACACGTGTGAGTGGAAATTTTATATATATAATATATATATATATGATATATATATATAGATATATATATCTTCTATATCTTAAAATAATATATAATATATATATATATATATATATGATATATATATATATATATATATATCATATATTACCACGACTCAATATAATATAACTATTATCATATATACATAATAATAATATACATATATATGTATATATTATATATATTCTATATATATATATAGTATATATATATATATATATATATATATATATTAGCCTTTTTGAGCTTTAGTATAGAGACAGCTGAAGTGACAGGAAATGTGGGGAGAGAGAGCGGGAATGCCATGCGGGAAGACCACAGGTCGGATTCAAACCCTGGGCTGCCAACCCAAGGACTAAGCCTTTTGTAACATGGGGCGGCTGCTCTACCAGCTGAGCTAAGCAATACCACTGGAAATAATAGTCGGTAGCAATATTAATATTGAACATGTTTGCATGTGAATGGATTCTGAACCTCCGGTCAGAGCGGAAACAGTTTCAGTCCATGCTTTTATTTTGTTGAATCACTACTGAATACGTAGCACTTGTAGGTGTATACAGCTGACAGATCAGGCTATTAAATTTCCCTCCATTTTTTTTTTTCTAGTTCACCTACAGTGCGTTAAGTGAATCAAAAACTTGGCCTTATAAAGTTATAACTGAACCTTGTTGAGGCAGCACAGGCCAAGTCCTCTGCTGGTGGTAAATTAAGCAGCTGTATTTCAAATAATGTTTACAGGAAGCTTTTGTACTGGCTGTTCCACCTACAGCCAACGGGCTTCTCGCAAGAGACAAGACTGTCTGAGTGTTTTGTTAATTCCAGTATCTCATTAGTTAGGATAGAGGGGAGGGGGGGGAATGGAACACTGCGTCTCTCCAAGGACAGTGTGTGTGCGTGTGATTGTGGGGGGGGGCGGATTGGGGTAACTCTGAACTCACTACCCTTTACACACACACATATACTCACAGGACGTAGTGAGGGAAGCCAGACATACAGTTAGAACGAGCCAGGAGTGAAAGAGGTGGAGAAGGGGAGGAAAAGGAGGGACACAGAGAGCGAGGGGAGGGGGGATGTTTGAGAGGACAGACAGAGTAAGTAGAAGAGTCAACAGGAGGGACACTGGCCTTCTGGTTCACCTTCAGTGACAAGCAGCCTGAGAGGAAATTCCACTGGAGCAGCAACAAGTCCTCACTCTAACACAAACCATGCACACAAACGTCTTTCCGACACTGTCCATAGTCCAAGATCATATGATAGATGTGTGTGTATGTCTACTACTGTCCCGGTGCTACCTCGGCCGCTCTGTCCCTGTGCTGACACTGTTGAATTTTGCTCAGGCTGCGGACACGCTCAGCTCTCTGCCTGCGAGGAATCACCTGACAGCAGTGTTTAAAAGTCACTGCCAGGAGACCTCTGGTGTGTGTGTGTGTGTGTGCGATTGAGTGTGTATACCTTTGCGAGCATGATCCTGGGCTTCGCCACGTCAAGAGGAGTGGTAACAAATGCCGCACGGCACCTACGAAAGACACGTGCAAACATTTAGCAAACATAAAAGGGCCTCTCTCTGTCTCAGAAGAGTCTTTACATATTAAAATAAACTCCTAAAAAGTCCAATTACTTAACCACAGATACGTAATGTATTAATTCAGCAATAAACAGTGGAACTCTTGCTCCTCTGCTCCATTAAGTTTATAAAAATGATAATATTCCCCATCTGAGACCTTCCCTGTTATTAGACCACAAAAACCAGACAGACACACTCTACAATTCCCACCGCCCCCCCCTCCACTGCCTCGTCCAACCCACACCTTCCACTGAGCTACAACACACTCAACCACTGACACACACAGTTGTCACACAAGTATGAAAAAAAAAAACACACATTCAAGCACAAAAAAACCACCAACACACATTCAGCATATTCTGGCCCACAAACACACACACACACACTCCGCCTATGTGTTTTAAGAGCTGTTACACCCCAACTTCCCTCCATCTGCCAAGTTGGAAACTGGATGGGTGGTGCGATCCAGAGGTGTCCCTACTGAGCCGCAGTGTGTGTCTAAGTGAGAAACTGTTGTGTGTGTGTGTGTGTGTGTGTGGCGTGTCACTCTGCCACAAACATAGCAACTGTTCTTGGTAAACATATCCATATGGGCCACCGAGGAGCAATGTGACTGTAAGTGAGCGAGGAACAGGAAAACATTAAGGATCTGTGTGGTGTAACACACCGTTACATTTTACTGGTTAAGCTGGCTGATTATAAGAGTGATTAAATGATTTTTTTTTTCCTACTTGGGTGGATAAAACATCAACGAGGAGAAAGATACAGTACTCATACTGTAGCCGTCTTGTAATATTCGGATAGCAATAAAAGGATGCATATCCGAATAAATCTTACACATGGAACGCTGAATTGGGGATCTAAATTTGGCTGGCGGAACCATGTGATGTAATCTTGTCTCGGGCTGGGCAGTTTTTTGTTGTAGTTTTTTTTTTTTTTTTATTCCTGGGCGGTTCAAACGAGGTCAAGTCCGTCATTAGTCAACGCGGGGTAACGGTGAGATATTTGGGATGATTAAACGCGCCTGTGTGAGCATTTCCAGTGTCAAGCAGTATGTATGAGTGAAGGAGAGTGTGAAGCGCGATGTAAGGGGAAGTGACTGAAACTGAGGATCCCACTTGGACAGCAGCTCAGCGCAGAGGGATGTGAACTTGATCCTACCCCCCCCCCACCCCCATACTCCCACCCCACCTTACTATCCCCATGCCCCTGTCCTCTTCTCTCCTTTTGGCTCAGATGACCCTTTATTGTATAAAATATACATTTAGGCTGAATTCTGAATACTTCACATCTCTCATATGTATATGTTAATATTTATTTACAGTTATGTATTACTGACAGTGAATCTTATTTGCTTTGCAGCCCATATAAAAACATGTGTTTAGGACTTCTCAAATCACTCGGCTCCAGTCTTTTTTTCCTCTGTGTGTCTCAGTCTGCCAGCCACTCATCCACATCTCCTGTCTCCTCTCTCTCTCTCTTATTCTATTCATTTCATCCCCTCTTTCTCCTCTTCTCCCAGGTGGGGTGGCGCAGGGCCACGTCTAAGCTCCTTAGGGTGCCGTTCCTCCTCTCCCCCCTCTTCTCTCCTTCTCCTTCACCTCCATCTCCATCTCTCCATCACCCCTAGAGCAGCTAACCTCAATCTCCTGTCCTGTCTGGCGCGTTGTAGCGTCGCAAGAGTTATGGACTGAAAGCTGTAACTGCCAACGCGGCGCGGGCCGGGTCTGCAGAACTATTCTCCTGAAATATGTATTTTGATTGCGGATCAGCTTTTTCGTCGTGAAAAAGATGAAGACTGAGTGGGAAGATGGATGGCGTGACACATTTTTCACTCACAGCTACACAGTACAAGTTTGTGCTATGTTTTTACATGCGCCTGGATTTCTATTATATTTTAATGTGTCTTTCCCCTGCCAATGCCTCTCTATCAAGTTCAAACATCAAGCAGAAGAAATTAATTTCCTGAAGACATTTAACAAGATCACAAAGCTCAAAGAACAGCATCCATACAAGCTTCATATAAAAGACATTAAAAACATCATAAGTACAAAATATACAGTAAACCCAGCTAAAGAGGTCAAATTTGATCGAACATATGCTACGCACCCACGCAGCTGTTTTCACTTTTCTGACTGATTATACGCCGCTTGAAGTTGGAGGGGAGCTATGCTCACAACAGCGTGATGTCACTCTTGTTGAACCAATAAGAATGGACGTGTAAGAGATGCTGTACCTGTCCTGCCCAACAGAGCAACTCAACAACAGGAGAGTGGTGTGTACATACGTCTGCAGTTCTGAGAACAGATCCAAACTAAATTAAGTGGAAACACCTGTGTGGGTGTGTAGCGATTCAGGATGTTGCCATGCAGAATTACACTCAAGAGTGTGTGTTAACCCTTTTTTATATATTCAACATCTAATACTTGTATGCAAGTTGCATAAAACTCTAAAAAAGCAGGTCAAAACTCTTTGGAGTGGATGATCATGAAGGATTACATTAAGTGTTTTGCTCACCATACATAAAAGATCTTCTGAACTGAGTCAGTGCAATAATTGGGGAGAGACCTCATCTGTCAAACTTTTTTGTTCATCAGACTAAATATCCATACCAGATTCAGTAAAAAACAAAAAGGCATTCAACTTACACACCCTACAGGAATTTTTCCGTCTTGCAAAGATTTGTCTGCAAAGGAAATTCAGTATAAATAATAGTGTTCAGTTGTTATGATCATAAAACTTATGCTGATCCTTGATAAGGATGACGGTGTTCCTTTGGGTGACCTTTGTCTTTGGGCTTTGTTTTTTTTTTCAGACCTTTATCTTAAGATGGACTCATCAAACACAAGAGTTATGCTCAAGTTCAACATTTTAAATGACAATTCATCATAAATTGACAGTCATCTTTGACTTCAGCCTCTATCTAGCTCTATATTTCTCTCGTGTTTTTTTATATTAATAACTCTCTTTGATTGCTTTCCTTTGTCTGTTTGTCTTGGTTTTATTCTCACTGCTGTTCCCCTCTTTCACTCCTTTCTTGTGCCTCTTTCTCTCCCTCTCTTTTAAACCACTTCAGGCCCCAGCGCCAGGAGGTCGCACAGCTGCAGGGGCCCATACCCAGGAACAGGCCCCCTCTCATCCCTGCTCTCTCCTCCTTGGTTGTCTGCCTCTCCCCTGACACTCCGCCAAAGACAGAACTGTAAAAGTCTGCTACATTATGGATGTTTTATTGGCTAAAAGTGTTGAGAAGTCTGATAATAAGACCTTATGAGACAACAATGCAGAATTGCTTATTTAGAATTACTACTTTAGCAGCAAGAAGGTAATGATTAAGAGGAATGCCTGTTCTCATTTCCCTCCATCCATTCTTCTCTTCTCGGTCCTCTTTTCTCCCTGATCTGCTGTGCAGGTGAGGATGTGTTTTTGCAGCTGAGCTCCCTGTGGATCTTACAAGAATGTGGCTTTGGGTAAACTTGTCTTGCCCTCCTGGCCATCTATTCACCCATCCATCTGTCCATCTATCCATCGATTCTAGCAATCCATCCCTCCCTTCCTTTGTCCACCCTCTCCCCACCCCCCTAAACTCCTCCATCTCCACTCTTTCCCAAAGCAGCAGCAAATAATCCCCTGCACCTGCAAAAGCTCCGCACACTGCAGCCTGCCAAGAGTAGAGCGTGTGACCTTGCCTCCACACCACAGAGTCTGGGAGAAAGACAGAGAAATGTCGAGAGAGAAGAGAAAGAGAGGGTTGTCGGTAGAGGGGGATGATGAAAGAGTGAGAAAAAGGGGAGAAAGAGGGAGGGAGACAAAGAGAGGGAGGAAGATTGTAGTTATGGAGATATCAGCACATTGAAAACACATTGTGAACCTTGGTCCGGTCCGGGGTCCCAGGCCCACGGCTGGGAACCGGCTGTCCGGCATTTTTGTGTTGCCTTTCTCCCCAGTGATGTCAGCTACTTGTTTCCCAAACTGGGACGGGCAAGAGGGAGGCAAGAGGATGATGCGCAGAGCTCCCACTCTTCACAGCTTTACACATTTGTCCAATGTCATCAGTGAAGGACAGTAGGTCAGCACATATCCACAATCAACAGGTTTCTTTATTTGTAACATTTAGCATTGAAGCACTAAAATTTAACAAATCAAAAATATAAAAAATATACGATAACACCCAGGTCTCCAACTCAAATTACATTGGAGCCACTGGCGGTTGTTCTGTCCAAGTGGGCCCACTTGAAAAACCCCAGAGGAAAAAATGAAAAGGAACGTTTAAATTACAACTATATACACATGTACATAGTATACTGTTGCATGTTTAGTAAGTAATGCGCTGGAGATTGTATCCTGTAAAATGGCAGCTGTCCACTTAGTAATAGAATAAAATGCAGTTTTTATGCAACAATTTTTAACTCTTAAAAACTGACTACGTTACAAAAAGAGATGATCTCACACCCACTCACACAAACACACACCCACACACACACACACGAAAAATCAACTTTGTGACTTTGTGGCTTTGACTGAGGGATTATGAAGCTACACGTTAAGACATTTACTCGAAAACAAGTTAATTGCACAGACTTTTGCTGACACAGCATGCAGCTGATGAATATGCGAAATCAAACGAGTCCAATTTTACAAGTCCTCTCTGTGTCTGAAACACCTCACATCACAGCACTGCTTTCCCAGACGCTGGTTAGTGGGTGGCTACTGAGTGAAACCACCTGATGTTCTTCTTTTGAAAATTTATCTTCATCTCTTGTTCTCCTCTGTCTAGTTTTCAGCAAAGCGATGAGAAGACGACTATGCAGCTTTAGTCTTTGTATAAAATGCGTGTGGACAGCTGGACTGCCTCTGGCGTGCAAGGTATGATTACTTCTCGGGGAGAGCAATTGGAGCACGCATGGAGCGATTACTAATATTTCTTTTGTCCCCCCCCCCGCGAAGTTTAATCTGTTGCATTGTTATCTCGAATTTCCTCCTATCTCGCACACGTGTGCAACATCACGAAAGCCGCAACACATGCAAACACAACAAGCAGACACGCAGGAAGAAACAGAGAGGAGAAGAACTGGAAGACTGTGCGTACGAGCTCAGGATGCGTCATGTTATTCCATTAGAGGGCAGATTAAAAGGAGATTTTGTTTTTCCACATCAAAGGCCCTCGCACTGGGGGATCCTCTCTGTCTCTTTCCCTCTCTGAACTTCTCCATCCCTTCCTCTTGTTTCATGAATAAATATAAGGGGTAAACCTGGGAAAAAAACTTTTGACCTTTGAACCTCGTGTCAGGGTCAATTTGCACCTGACGACTTCCCACAGGAAAGAGGGTGGTAGGCGGTGTGTGCATGAGTGCGTCACGTATGGCAGTTGCATTGTTGCGTGCACGTATGCGTGGGAGGACAGCATCTGTAAGCGTGTCTCATTGGTTAAATATTGAGTTCCCATCAAGACTTTGACGCAAAATTCCACAAATTTCTGTGGCTCTTTCTTGGTGTCACTCATAACCTAAAAGTGTTACACCCTCCTGTTTTGCTAATGTTGTTTTTGAGGTCAGAACATGGGGGGATCACGTGAGCCTTACTCTACATTTACTGTTTGGGAAAAACAACTAAGTGTCAACCACATATGTGAAATTAATGTGTGAAAGAACAGTGATAATATCACATGGATATTGAAGTCTGGTGGTGAAAACACTCTAACTCTCTGTGGCAGTGACCAGCGTAAAATTCTTTCAGATCCCGTGACATGTGTGAATTATAAATTCCCTGCTCTAGCCTCTCTTATAATCCTAGAAATTTAAGGATGTTGTTGAACT